>NC_056739.1:5965266-6042766 GCF_019279795.1 Protopterus annectens | reverse complement strand
GACTCCAGTATAATGATAGGGCAGTATTCATAATCTCAGCCTGTGCCCCACAGCAGGGCTGTGATAGTGAGGAAAAGAGTGCATTCAGACAGCAGTTGCAGGACCTACTAGATAAAGCAGGGCAACATGAATTGATGTTGATAATGGGTGACTTAAATGCACATATTGGGACATGAGGACTGCCTGGGTCCACATGGGTGGGGTAACAGGAATAAAGAAAGAGAAGCCATTCTAGACTTCTGTCTGGCAAATGGCTTGATAGTAGCCAACACAGGGTTCAGAAAGAGAGACAGTCACAAGGTCACGTTCAAGAGTAACCAACATGCAACTCAGGTAGACTTTCTCCTAGTAAGGAAAAGGCACTGGGGTAGAATCCATGACTGCAAAGTCATCCCCAGTGAAACAGTTGGTCCACAGCATAAACCATTAGTTGTCACAATCAGCTGCAAGCAGTGGTCAGAGAAGGCTCTAAGGTTAACAGAGGCCAGGTTGAAGACCTGGAAGTTGACTGGAAAGAAAGTAGAGCAGTTCAAGGAATTACTCAGTGCTCTAGCACCCCAAGAGGAGGAGGAAATAGGTGGAGTTGAAGAAGAGTGGCAGCGCCTAAAAACAGCATGTGTTAGGACTACAGAAAAGGTATGTAGCCGAGCCAGGTATGGAAATAGGGTACATAAGGAAAGCTGGTGGTGGAATGCAGAAGTCCAGGAAGTCATCAAAATAAAGAAGGAGTGCAGGAAGAAGTGGGAGACAGAAAAGACTGACCAGCTAGGAAGGACTACTGGTTGGCTAATAAAGAAGCTAAGAAAGAAGTTGCAATAGCAAAGAATAGGGCACCAGAGGCACTCTACCAACTTCTGGAAAGTGACTCAGTAAGGGGTACAAAGAAATTATATCAGGTTGCAAGGCAAAGACAGAAAAATAAAGAAGATAGTCAGACACCCTTCATAAGGGATGCCAGCAACAACCTGCTCACAAGTCCAGAGGACATCAAAGGCAGATGGAAGGAGTACTTCCAGCAGCTTCTGAATAAAGAAAAACTACACAGAAGCTGTAAAGATTGGTAGAATTAGTGCAGGCTATGTACAAGGTCCCAGTGACTTAAATACGAACAATGTTTGGCCTCACAGAGGGGTCCCCAGTGGGAGTGGATGTAGACCAGGTTTCAGGCCTGAGCCCACTGTTGTTCATACTGGTGATGGACTACATTAGCAAACAGGTTAGAGGGGACGGACCAACAAAGCTGCTGTATGCAGACATTGTGGCAGTACAGGCAGACTCTGAGCTAGAACTTCAGCAAAAGACAGGAGAATGAAATGCAAATCTTAAGGCACATGGGATAAAACTAAGCACATATAAAACAGATGTAATGGCAGCAAATTGGGAAAATCAGAAGTAGCTGGGAATAGAGATAGAGACAGGAAGATAGTAAAACAGGTAAACAGCTTCAAGTATCTGGGAGGAGTAGTTGAGGAGAAGGGCAGTCTGAATGAAGAGGTCAAAGCTAGAATCAGAGGGGCTGCAGCCACCTGGCATAGAGTATTAGGTGTAGTCTATCACAGAAGAATGCCAAAGAAGCTGAAAAGTAAGGTGTACAAGGCAGTGGTGGACCAGTACTACTGTATGGTACAGAAACTTGGGCAGTAATGGCAGAACAGCTGAAGAAGCTAGAGGTGATGGAAATGAAGTGCCTGAGAAAGGTGATAGGATGCACACTATGGGACAGACGAAGAAATGAGGACATAAGAGCAGAAGCCAAAGTAGCTCCAATTGCAGAAGAGATCAAAGAGAACAGATTACGGTGGTTTGGGCACATGTGCAGAAAAGCAGAAGACAATCTGGTGAGGAAGATTTGGGACAGACAGGAAGAAGGTAAGAGGAAGCGAGAATGTTCATCAAAGAGGTGGATGGATTGTTTGAAAGAAGATCTGCGACAGTCAGGCATGAGTGTTGAATAAGGCAGTAGTGTGGCACTGAATCGAGAGAGTTGGTGACAGTTAACATGATACCCCGATACGTGTGCGTGTGTGTGTGTTTGTGTGTGTGTGTGAGTGTGTGTGTGTGTGTGTGTGTGTGTGTGTGTGCGTGCGTGTGTGCGTATGTGTGTTTGTGTGTGTATATCTGTCTACATTATATATATATATGTGTGTAATATCATTAACATTACCCTATTTCCCATTTTCTACAGCTGGTTAGGGTATCCCCTCAACTGTCATCATCTCTTTCAATTCAATACCATTCTACTACTGTCTTCAGTCATTCCTGACTATTGCAGGTGTTCTCTTTGCTGGACAGCATTTCCTCTTGCCTTCTTCGTCCCTGTGCCACATCTCCTTCCCCAGATTGTCTTTTGCTTTTCTGCACATATGCCGGAACACCAGTAATCTGATCTCTTTGACCTTCTGTACAATTAGAGCTACCTGAGCTTATACTCTGATGTTGTCATTTCTTCCTCTCTCCCACCGTGTCATCCTACCACCCATCTCAGGCACTTCATCTCTATCATCTTTAGCTTCCTCAACTGCTGTGTCTTCACTGCCTAGCTTTCTGTATCGTACAGCAGTACTGGTTGCACCACTGTTTTGTGCAGCTTACTTTTCAGCTTCTTTGGCATTCGTCTGTCATACATTACCCCTGTCACTCTACACCATTTGGCTGCAGCTCCTCTGATTCAGTCTTTGACCTCCTCATTCATCCTTCCCTCCTCCTCATCCACCCACTCCGACACACTTGAGGCTGTTAACTTGCACCACTATTTTTCCTTTTATCTCAGTTCTTAGCGTCTTGTTATTTCCTCCATTTGTTCCCATTGAAACTGTTTCATGTGTACTCGGTTTCGTTCCATATGCCTTCAGTTTTGCATTCCAGTCCCTATCCTTTGCTGATGTTCTTGTTTAGAATCTGCCTGTAATGGCACAACATCTGCATACAGCACCTTTGTGGCTCTATCCCCTCAGATCTATTTGCTAATGTTGCCCATCACCAGTATGAACATCAGTGGGCTCAGAGCTGAACCCCGATACACACCCACTCCAAATGGGTACCTGTCTGTGAATCCAAATGCTATTTGTTCATTTATCAATCAACCCCCATAACTTCCATGCAGTGTGACCGAAGTTTGATACCACTATACTGTCCACAGTTGTGACTGCCCACTTTGTTCTCATAGAGTGGCACTAGTATATTCTCCAGTCATCTGGGCTATGCCTTTCTCTCTCCATACCGCTATAAGCACCATCGTTTCTCCCTACTTCACCTGACATCTTGATCATATCTACTTTGACTTCATGCGAGCCTGCTGCTTTCCCTCACTTCATTATCCTTAGTAATGTTCTTACTTCATGTAGGGTGGGCTCCTCTTCATTCATTGTAGGCTGTGTCTGTGGCAGTACAATTGCTGTGGGGTTTCTTTATTGAGGAGCTGATGGAAGTACTCCTTCCATGTGCATTTGATGTATTGTGGACTGTTGAGCAGGTTTTGCTGACAGCCCTAATGAAAAATGGCTGATGACTATCTTCTTTATTTTTCTGTCTTTTGCCTTGCAACCTGACAGCTTCTTGGTGCCATCTGCAGGGTCACTTTCCAGAAGCTGGTAGAGTGCCAGTGATGCCTTGTTCTTCCATATTGCAAGTACTTTCTTAGCCCCTTTGTTAGCCAACCAGTATTCTTTCTTAGCCTGGACCATCTTTTCAATCTCCCACCTTTTCCTGCACTCCTCCTTTCTTTTGGTGACTTCCTGGACTTCTGCATTCCACCACCAGCTATCTTTATGTACCTTATTTCCATACCTGGATTGGTAGCTTATCTGCTGTATAGTCCTCATACATGCTGGTTTGAGGCACTACCATTGTTGTTCAACTCTACATATTTCCTCTTCTTTTTCTTGAGGGATTAGAACCCTAACTTCTACCTTGAAATCTTCTGCTTTCATTCCGTGTGTGTGTGTGTGTGTGTGTGTGTGTGTGTGTGTGTGTTTGACTTGATATTCATATATATATATATATATATATATATATATATATATATATATATATATATATGTGTGTGTGTGTGTGTGTGTGCGTGTGTATTTGACTTGATATTCATATATATATATATATATATATATATATATATATATATATATATATATATATATCTATGCATACACTCCCATGTATATGTACAAAAATGAGTAAGAAGGTGACAGAGACAAAAACAGCAAATTCTCATATTGTTTATTCATAAGAACTAAGTACTGAGGTTGTGGACACTGACATTAGAGATTTCCTACAATTCCTTAGTTAGGTTTACCGGGCTTTCTCACATGGTCACATTTATATTTCATGGGAAGAAAGTCTATGACTATGATTTGGATTTCTGATGAGTGTTTTGATGTCTTTTTCAGTAGGAAGACTATTACAGCATGGTGGACCACGCCTGAAATATACTGTTACACCAAAGGTAGATTTAAATTCTGGGCTAATAAGGATAAAGGTGTCCTCATTATTTGGCATGGGATCAGAAGCTGGTGGTGTTATTGTCAAATCTAAAGCTAGTGGGAGCGTTTATTTTCATTTATTACCTTGTAGGGAAAGGAGGCTTGTAGCTAATTGTTCTTATGATCAGGTTCAAATGTTCATTGGTAAATACTATTATTACAAGCCTAGCCAATGACCAGAGGCCAGAATTAAACCTGCACCTTGTATCTGTGAGGTAAAGACTTTAACCATTATGCAAACCTGCCTGTCCCCCTCTCAAAAAAAAAAAAAAGACTTCAGAAGATTAGAACCCAGGCCTTCGGCATCTTGTCTCAAGATCTTGCCAACCAAGTTAATTCTTGGCAGCCAGTTTGGCAATGGTGGAATCTTCTCTTCTTTTTCCTTGCTATTTAAAGTGATATGTTGTCTGTCTTCTGCTGTTTGTAGAAGCTAAGGTACTATGTGAGGAATTTGCTACTATGATAATAACTGCATCTTCCAGTCGGGGAATAAGCATGTTCTTTATTAATAACCTTCAAGCTACAGGAAAGCAGATAGTTATCCTACAGTTGAGTACAAGTACTAAGATAACCAAACATCATTTATCCTTACAATGTTGTTGAGTTGCATCCATCTCCTTTAGTGAGGCCATGAAAACATACCACCATACACAGTTTAGTAGATTGCAGTTGGTTTCCAAGTCTTTTTTCGATATGACACACACACACACACACACACACACACACACACACACACACACACACACACACACATACACACACACACACACACACACACACACACACACACACACACACACACACACACACACACAATGTGTAGACAATTTTAAGAAGCCATGTCACTTACAGCATGTCTTTCAGCTATGGGAAGAAATCAGAGAACCTGGAGAAAATCCATATGGGTGCAGGAAGGAGATGCAGATGTCCTGCATAACATTGCTTCATTATGCCATTACGAGAATGTTGAAATTCACTGTATGGATCCTGCTAGGTCTTGTCTTAATAGACTTTGATCACATAGTCTTTGTGGAAATGTGCAGTTATCATACAGAAAGAATTCATAATGGATTGTGTTTGATTGTCATGTGGATGTATTTAACTGTTAAATGTATTAGTCTAGTGTTGAGAAAAAGTAAATACATAAATGTAAACAGGCAAAACTAAACTTTCATGTAGGAGTTCACAACAGATTACTGAGATTTGGCAGTGCTGCAAAGTTCTTCTAAGTCATGTGTTTTACATATTGGCTCATAGTTCTTGTGAAGAGTCTGCATTTAATTGTTACAATGAAACTGTCTGTAATACATTACATAATTGACCTTAAATGTCTGAATATTTATACATCTGCTAGAAATTTATTGTAATTCCATTTTGAGCAACTCAGAGGATTGCCATCCAGTGTGTTCTTAAGTGTTCCCTATCTGTAGTGACACCGGACTTACACATAAATGTATGTTGTGCTGTATAGGTTTAAACTTCAGAGTAGCTTCTTTCTCTGTGTGTTTTTACAGATGCAGGATCAATGACATTTAAACTCTGATTCAGGATGTAATATATCAACTACTTTTGTAACAAAATTTGAACCTCAAAAATCCATACATATACCTACTTTACGAAGTTGTAGTAGATGAAATATTTTTTTCTGGCTTGCAGTGTGAGGATAGAATGTCACATTTGTATTAGTATATGAAAGCATATAAAAGTAGTGCAGTATCTCATAGTGACTTCATATATTGTGAAGGTGTTTATTTCAGCTTCTGCATCATACATACCTATTTTCAGGACCAGAAAAGTTGGTTTTATATTTTTCAGACTTTTATCTTTTATAATGTTTGTTTATATGCACATCATTGTGGGAGCTTAGAACCATTACAGCTAATGTTGAACAAACTCTTGCATGATATAGTCTATTTTTCTCTCATATCATTTTTCATTTTACAATTAGACTTTTATGCGATTTTGCATATCTTTTTTTATAAACATGTTATTTATATATGGCAAGTTTTTTTTCCATTGTGTATGTATATGCTGAAATAGATTTAAACATATAACAATTCTGGTGATTTTAAAGTTCTTTGGAACGTAAAATGGAATTTAAAATGAATAGCTGGTTAATAATGTAACATTTTCTAGTTTTTTACCCAGTTAAAGTGGTTGCTCCAGAATGGATCTTACAATTTATTTATTTATTTATTTTTATTTTACATTTATTGACCGGGCTAGTCTAGCTGGATATATGTCCATTTTCAGTAGAGGCCCGGGGAGAAAACCTCCACATAGAAGACTTACACAAACAGTACATTAAACATTAATTACAAGAATCTTGTGAGACGATAACTTGTTCCAAGGTAACAAAAACTTTTTTTTTTTTTTTTTTTTTTTTTTACTATGAGAAGGGAGAGAAGGATTTAGAAGTATGTGGTAGACACCCAAAGCAAAGTGATGAGCAGGAATAAGAGAACAAAGTAGTTAAAATGGGATTGGAAGAATTAGCTGTAGGGTAGTAACTTGTTGATAAGACAGTAAGATGGCCAATTCAGTTGTTCCTAGTTACAGTAAGTCAGCCTAAATGGTCGTGGCCTTAAAGTTGCAGAAAGAGAGATGTGAAAAAGATGTCGGGCAAGACTAACAGTGAGAGATACTGTAGTCAGGGTTAGTACAGGGACATAGCCAGTGAGTTGTAAGGTATGATTTAAGTTTCTTTTTAAATAGTGAAGTTGAAGAAAGAGATGTAAGTTCACCAGGAAGTAGGTTCCAGCTTTTGCCTACAGTGTTAGTGAAGAGGGATTCTCCTGCTTTATTGTTATATTTTTGAGTAGAGATGAGTAGTTTGTTTGCAGAGCGTAGGTTTGTAAGATTTTTATATGGGCAGATTAGACTTTTGAGAATAGGTGTGCTACTTGGATGATACAGGGTTTTATGGGTAATAGTTAGTTGGTGAAGTAGAATTTGGTTCTGCAGTTCCAGCCAACCCAGTTGTTTCAGATTTTGGCAGTGGTGGGATCTAACAGGGGAGCCTGTAGCAAATCTGGCAATGTTGTTGTAGGCGACTGCCAGCTTGTTGAGGTTGCTTTTTGATAGATTAGTGTATATAGGGGATGCATAAAAGAGTGTCGAGATGAGGTGGGTGTGGGCAATAGAAGTTCTAGCTATGGGAGTAAGGAAATGTTTAATTCTATAGAGGGAGCCTAGTTTTTGGTTAACTGATTTTATTGTGGTGTTAATATGAGTATCAAAGTTAAGGCTGTGGTCAATTGTCACTCCCAAGAGTTTAGTGGTAGTGTCAGGGGATATAACTGTACTATTTTTAGATTTAATAGTGAAGTAAAGTGGGGGGGGGGCTTGAGTGTGGGAGTAAACAGTCTTAGTCTTTTTGGGGTTAAGGAGGAGGCAACGCTGTAAAAAACAATCCTCAACAAGTTCAAAGACATTTTGGGTGAGTGACTGTAGTTCAGATGGTTCAGTAGCTGAGGAGATTAAGGTAGAGTCATCTGCGTATTGAATGGATACAGCATGTGGGATACTAGTAGACAGATCGTTTATAAAGATAGAGAATAGAAGAGGGCCCAGAATAGAACCTTGGGGTATACCAAGAGAGACAGGAAGGTGGGAAGATAGAGTGTTGTCCCAGAGTACTGCCTGTTGCCTGTTGTCTAAGTAGGACTTGAACCACTGTAGAGCTTGACTATCAAGTGAAAGGGACTTAAGTATATTCAGTAAAAGGTGATGGTTAACCATATCAAATGTTATTGAAAGATCTATGAAGATAGCAGAGGACAGGGTGTTATAGTTACGGTTCTTATTAATATGGTCAGAGAATGATAAGAGGGCTGTACTGGTGCTGTGGAAAGGTCAAAAGCCATGTTGCGAGTTAGCTAAAAGGTTATTTTGGAGGAGATGGTCTAGCAGTTGACGATGGATGCATTTTTCCAAGATTTTAGCTATGGGAGAGAGCAGGGCAATTGGACAGTAGTTAGAAAGTTCTGTTGAGATACCACCTTTGTGTAGGGGAATTATATGTGAGATTTTCCAGATGGATGGGATGGTGCCTTCAGTGATGGTTCTATTAATTAGGATAGAGATAGGGTAAGCAATAAATTTTGCTGCTATTTGAAGATACTTAGCAGGTAAGAGGTTGGCAGAGGGGGTAGAGGGTTTAAGTTTTTGAAGGAGAGTACAGATAAGGGATGTAGGCACAGGTTGGAGTTAGAAAGTGGGTAGTGGGTTCTTTAAGGATGAAGAAAGATTAGACGATACAGGAGGTAGAGAGTTAGCAAGTGACTGGATAGCTTCAGTGAAGAAGGTATTGAAGGAATCAGCAATTAGTTTGGGAGTGTTGGTGGTGATTCCAGAGGGGGTTGGCATTTTAGAGTTGCCGGGATGTAGTAGTCTATTGATTCCTGACCAGAATTTTTGTGGACTTTGTTGGTTGGAATGTTGGAGTTGAAAGAATAAGTTTTTTTGTCCAGTAGTATAGATGTTTTAATTGAGTTTCTAAGTTGTTTAAATTTTAGCTGATCTGATGGGGTTTTAGAGGTACGCCGTTTGGCCCAAAATTTGTTTCTTAGTAGAATCTTTTGTTTAGTTTCTTTTGTAAGCCAAGGTGCAGTTTTGGTACTGCTCCTTCGAGTATGAAAAGGGGCATGGAAATCCAAGATTTCAAGGAACTTAGAGTTGAAGTATGCCACTGCTTCATCTAGTTGCAGGTGTTTTAAAGGTGACCAGTTGCATACACTCAATTCATTCTGGAAGTGTTCTGGGTTAAAATGTTTATTGCAACGAGATGTTTTAAAAGTTGAGGGACTGGTAATATTAGTCTTATGTCGAATTATGTAAGTTGGAGAGTGATCACTAATGTCTGCTGGTAGGATACCTGTCATATATGATGTGGATAGAGTATTTATAAGGATCCAATCTAGGGTGGATTTTTTTGTTAGTAGGTTTATGGATACGAGTAGGTGAAGTGATAGTTTGAGAGAAGTCATAAAGGTTTATGTGATTAGATGGGTTATTGGAATTACAGGTATTCCAGTCTATATTAAAGTCGCCTAGGAGAATGGTTTCTTGTGGGTAGTTAGTGGATAGCCAGCTAAGGATATATTCAAGGGAGGTGATGTTATTACCTGGAGGAAGATATGAGCATATAATGTAGATGGCCTTACTAATATTAAGCTGAAGCTTAGTAATAAGAACTTCAGCATTGCTATCAGAAGGTGGGTGTATATCAAGTGGTGTAACTTGTAGGCCTGCTTTGTATAATACTGCTACCCCCCCACCCTTTTTGTTAGGGTGATCCATTCTTATAATGCTATACCCAGGAGGGGTAATTTCATAGTCTTGGGTTGTTGGTTTTAACCATGTTACGGATAGGCAGAGAATGTCAAAGTTATATACATCCAGTAGGGCATGAAAGTGAGTCACTTTGTTATTGACACTTCATATGTTTAAATGAGATATGAAGAGGGAGTTAGGAGGCCTAGTAGGGGTATGAAAGGGAGAGGGAGAGGGTTTCTCTGGGTTTGCTGGTCTAAAAATGGATGGGCCAGGATTGGGATGAATGTCATCATCAAGTAGGAGGTGAAGGTGTAGTCTTGGTGTGTGAATTAGAGTAAGATTCAATATGTTATGCACTTTTTTGACTTGGTGGAGTTTATAGCTAATGTGGATGACTCTATGATACTTTTGGAGGAGGTAGTTAGTTACAGAAGTAATGTTGATGTGTTTAAGAGTAGCTGACAAAGATGATGGGTTAGTATCTTTTGTGTACAGCTGGAAGTTAGTGAAGCTAAGATGTTCATAGGCAGTTAAGATATAAGGAAGGAAAAGGAAAGGCAGAATTAAGAGTAGTAGTAGGGGTTTGAGGTGAGTTGATATGGGATAAGTAGGCATAGTGCTGAAGAAGTAAAGGATGGAGAGTAAGTAAGCAAGAGTATAAAGTTAATTAGGAAGAGTATTGTAAGATAGGAGATCTTTAATGAGATGTAGTATGGGATTGGATTATGGGGAGGTGGGAGTGGTTAGAGAGGTATAAGGCTAGGTATGCTGGGGGTAGGTGAGATTTGGGGGTTGGGTAGGGGCGCCGAGTGAGCCCACAGGGCGAACGGAGTGGGAAGAACCAGGTGAAGGATGAAAAAAGAGAATTCAGTGAAAACAAACAGTGAAATGCTGACTACTGAGGGTAAGTGAAGGTAAAGGAGAGTAAAGGTGGGAGTAGACTTAAGTGGAAGTGCGAGGAGGAGGGTAGTTAAGTGAATTGTGGTGGTGAGTTAGAAGGGGTACAGTGGGGCTGCAAAAAAGAATTTAAGGAAAAACTAATTCACTGAGAGTTTCTAATATGAGGCATTAGGTGGATGTACAATTAAAGTATCAGAAGAAGGGTGCCATCTAGTGGGTAAAAAATATACTGCTATGCTAGCTCCTGGAGGGAGATAGGAGGAGAAGGAGTAAGGGAGGGAAATAGTGCAGTCAAGTACAGAGGCTTCAAGATGGAAGGGATGGAGGTAAAAAAGTAGAGAGGAGTATGGCTATTGGTTATCCCGGCAGGGAACAGTACATATGCTCCTATTATGTACAACAAATAGATTAGCATACAGTAAATAACATACTTTCTTGTATCCTTGAGGGGAAGAGTTCAGGGAGAAGTTAGCAGGTAAACAACTATAAACAGCGATGAGAATGTTAAGGTGGGTGTTATACTAGGCATTACTTTGAACTTTCTGTAGGGCTGATTAGTAGCAGATAACAATTAGACTGATATATATAATCAAACACTGGTTCCATGGAGATCATCTAACTGTTGTGTTTGCATTATCCCTGGGCCTTTTTGTGGGAAGGTAACTTGCTCCTTATGTTTTATAGGTTTCATAGGAATTTAAAGGCCATTTAATCCAAGGACCATGTATGCCTTGCCAATAACCTCAGGCTTTACCTACACTTTCAAGGAAGGAGAGGCCATTTAATCATGGCATAAAACTAAAAACATCCATCTAGTTGTCTAGGTATATTTTGAAGGAAGATAGTGAAACACATTGTTTAAACTACAGAGGAAGTCTGTAGGGGTCCAGATGGAGACACTGGGGTACAGATGGAAAGATGATAAAATCAGCAAGTAATGGAGAGTAGTTTTGCTGGTGCTGAATTCATCCTCAAGTCTTGGTGAGTGCCTTCACAAGGTGGACCCTGTTTTTACAAACTCTCACCAACACAACACTGATATATAAACTATATTTTATATAGCATATATCATGAAAAGAAGATGGTTACAAAATAAAAAAGACACCTGGGTGCATGAGTCTCAGGATAAAAACAGTGCCTGATCCTGGTAGGCACACTGGTGCCAGGACTGGAAAAAAATGACAATATGGAATCCTCAAGTCAAGAAAAAATTCCTGCAATGGAGGTTAGGCCAGGGGGAGGATGGCCCCCTGATGTAGAAGAAAGTAGTAGTCCACAAAAATCACAACATTTGATAGGCCAAAAAAGAGCCATATATATGATAAACTGAACTATTGAGGATAAGAAAGAAATTATATACTGTTACTATCATGCAAGAAGCTCAGAATTTCCAGATAGAAAATATGCAAAAAGATTAAGAGAGATTTTATAGGAAAGAAAAGTACATGCACAAGAAAAACTGTCAAAAGCATCAAATTCAAATTTGTGTTCGTAATACAACAGATTCATGAAAATATGATATAGACCAAGAAACCTTGGGCCATTTGGAAAGAGAAGTGGCTAGGAAGTAAGAAAATACAAAAAACAAAACCTAGAGATTTTGAAAGGTATAAAAAAGAAACGTAGAGATGGGAAAGAAATAGAGATCTGATATGGTGTAATATTTATGCAAAGGAAAAAGCCCAGCTAATCAATACAAAAAAAAAAGCATCTCCAAAGATATTTGAAGAGAAATACAGGCAAATGTACCCAGATATGGAAAATTTCACAATACAAAAAATAAGATCAGAAAGGGGGAATGTAGAACAGAAGATTAGTAAACAAGACTTTAAACAAATAGAAGTTGAAGTTATGGAACACCTGCAAAGTGAAGGATTTATTGTAGAAAGTCTAACACAGATTATGTCACAGCATGATGGAACACAAAGTCCCCAAAGTAAGGAGAAACAGGTGGAGTGGGAGACACCTGAAGAAGAAATAGGGATGTGGGAAAGAATAAAAGAGATTTAGTATGATGCAATATTTATGCAAATAAGAAAGCAAAGCTAATCAATACAAAAAAGCAATACCAAAGATATTTGAAGAGAAATATGTGCAAAGGCATCCAGATATGGAAAATTTTACAACACAAAAAATCAGAAAACATGGGGGGGAAAGTAGAAATCAGGATTAGTAATGGAGAAGTTAAAGAAATAGAAACTAAACTTATAAATTCTAAAGACATACGTCTGGAGCATTTCTCCCCGGGCCTCCGCTGAAAACAGGATCTGTGGAACCTATTCGGACTTTCCCGGTCAACAAATGTTAAATAAAATAAAAAAAAAATAAAAATAAAAATATATTTCCTGTGAAGTGAAGAATTTAGTATAGAAAATCCAATTCTGGGAATGCCACAGCAGGATGGAACAGTGAGTCTCCAAATTAAGGAAAAGCAGGTAGAATGGGAAATATCTGGTCAGTTGCCATATGAAGATACTCTGGAGCCTTCAGAAGGTAACCAGTACAAAAGTTCAGTTGGAGTCGTACAGCAAGGGAAGGAACAGGAAACAGTGTTAACTCTGACACAGACAATGTTGGGGAGTGATAGGCCAGTAAGTTCCTATATAAGAGCAATGGATGGCACAGAATGTAGCTGAAGAGAATATGTCACAGAAAGATGTTCTAGAACGTTCTGTAGAATGCCTACACAAAACAAAAAACAAAAAATGTGTCTTCAGTTTAGAAGAAAATGATCTAATGGAAGAGTTGCTTGATTTAATAAAAATGGATAGACATATTAAGATCAATGAAAGAAATAGATTACAGAAAGTCATTAAAACCCAAAATGTTAGAAGTCTGATTAAACAAATGAACACAGTAATCAAGACTGTTCACAGAAATTCATATGACATTACAGAAGTAAATAGAATATATTACTGTGTAGCTATTTTAATAACAGATAAAGTCTTACCACAAAATACAGGGCAATAAGGGAAAGGAAGAAAATAAATCAAATATTATTGTGGACGTGTGACGGTCTCTACTCCAGGCCACTAATCAAGGAGACTAAATCCTCACCACTGACACTGGTGAGGAATGGCCACTAGGAACACAAATGGATACAGACAGTATTTTCAGATGCAGCTGTCTGCTCCAAGAACAATTTCTCTTAAGAGCACACAGGGAGTACACCCCAGATCTGTGGCTGGACTCTCTTTCTCTCTCTTTCAAGGCCCAAACAAGACTCCACACTGAACAGTTTTGAGCTCTGTGTCCCTGGTCCAAGTAGCTGACACACACAGTTGGATGTTTGATTTTCTCACACAGACACACACACACACACACACACACACACACACACACACACACACACACACACACACACACACACACACACCTCTGGGAAAGGCTGGCACAGATTTACTAGCTGTGCCCCCTCTGCCCAGACTATAAGGTAATTACGCTGCCACCAGTCAGCTACACTAAGGGTCTTACAAGGGTACCCAATTATACTGAGTAAAATTAATACTAATACAAATTAAATAATTTGACCAATGCAGTAAAGCTTTCAGAAGTGGCCAGTGTCACTAAAATAAGCATAAGTACTCTTAAGATATCAAAAGTATTCTCTAAAAGACCAGCCACAATAAAAGGTATATAAATATTTAATAATAAATAATACAACAGAAAACATAAAAATACTGACAATCTAGTTACAATAAACACTAGAGTTTCGGTTATAGGAGATATAAAAACTAAAAAAGTTGGACAGATTCATACAGATGCAGAAAAACAATACTTAACTAATCTCCCTATATTTTTATGACTGTCTGAAGAACTACTGTTCCCTAGTTAAGTTAGTTACTACAGCAAGGCAAGATGTTGTGTGTTGAGCTGCTTACTACAGCAAAGCAAGATGAGGTGTGTGAGGCCATGTGAAATATCTGTGAGAGATCTTTCCTGTCAGGTTTTGAAGAACAAAGTGCTGCTGTGAGAGTTCTGTCATATCTCTCACTAATATTTAAAGAATCATTTCAGTGCTGGTTATAAAATGACATCACATCAGGTAACCTGAGTCTGGTACAATACACACCTCAAGCTTTACTAAGTTCTGTTGCAGCATCTGAAAGCTATATAACAATTTAAAAAACTTCCACCCTTCCAGAGTAGCAATTAGTTCACCATTAAGGACAGTGCAGTAAGTTTCCTAATCCTGGTTTTCCCAGACATTTTTATCTCTGGCTGCAATCAGACATGTAAGATAAAATCTTTATGGCCTAAACCAACCCATTTGATTTTCAACCTATTTTTCAAAATTAGCTGGACTGAGATTAACCTCTTCCCTTCCAGAATTCTCTGTTAAAACATATACATTTAATCAGTTATAATAATGCTGTCTGACATATGTGTCTATCTCTTTTCTGTCCAGCAGGACCCACTGTTGATGCTTTTGTAACACAAGCAACTTTACAAATGCATTTTAACACAAGCATCGGTAAAATCAGTATGATAGTCAAATGACAAAAAAAATTTACAAAACTCCAGGTAACTATGTTGGCAAATGTTGCACATGAACTGCCCTACACTGCCTGGTACAGATTACACTACCTTATATCATCACAGGAAGTATCAAATAGAGAAAACTATAAAGCAATTAAGACCAAGAAGTGTCACAGTTAGAAGAGTATAGAAGAGGCAACAGATTAACAAAAATACTTAGAAAGATGGATGTGATAAAAACAATATACAGCATTCGAAAAGACCAGCATCTATTGCACACTATTGCAAATAATAAACTAAAGATATCAACACAGGTAGAAAAACTTAGAAGGTATGGAGATAAATACAAACAAAAAGTACAAAAGAAGCAATTCATTGATGACCCAAGAAAGTTTAATAGAGCATTGGGAAACAAAGCAAAAGGAATACAAACACCAAAAAAAAAAAAAAAAAAAAAAAGAAATTGACACATTTTCGAGAAATATTTTTGAAGATACTGTGAAACATAATAATGATGCTGAATGGATAGAAAAAGTGAAAGAAACAGTTAGAAGTTCAAATGTACAGCATATGAAATGGGATGAAGTAGCAGCCAGAGAAACTGAAACAAAATGAAGAAAAGCTCCTAATTGGAAAACCCTATGCAATGCAGTACATTGCTTCTGGCTAAAAGCATTAGCTTTAAGTGAAGATTTAGCTTTGAGTAAGAACTACTTATATAAACACACATAGAACAGACACCAGTCTGGTTAACAATTGGAAACATGGTAATTCTCCTTAAGACTAAGATCTTAAAAACTATAGACCAGTAGCTTGCCTTTTGACAATTTATAAATTATACACTAGAATTCATGCCAATGGAGTTTATGGTCACTGGAATGGAACAAAAGAGTAACAAAAGAAAATCGTATAGAACAAATGAGTATTTGCTGCTAAATAAAGTCATAATGGCAAATTTTCTCTTGCCCATAACCCATTAAGCTGTCTACATACAAGATTAACTCATGGTTTTAGGTACAATTTGGCTCCCAGAAAACAACAAGTGTAAAGACTTCTCATCTTTTTTGTGGCTGTTTTAAAACTGTTTAGTTCCTCAGAATAGGAGCTGAAAGCACAACTGCAAGTGGTCAAAACTTTCTCAGATGATATAATAATGCCATTTGGTCTTGATAAATGTGCAAAAACAACATTTAAAGCAGGACATCTGCAGGGCCAAGAAAATATCAGTCTGGGACAAAAATGTGATAAAAAGGAACTTGAGCAGAAGGGAATTTATAAATATTTGGGAAATTATAAAGGATCAGCAATAAAATATGAACAAATGCAAACAAAACTCAGTAAGGAATATTTTAGAAGACTAAAAAAATTAATACAGTCGACAGTCAGTTATCTGAACATCGATTATCCGAAACATCAATTATCCAAACCCAGTCTTCCAAAGCTTTTGGGTAGGAAAAATCATACAGTCTGAATATGTAAATGTTATATATATTAGCTTGTGTGTGTTTTTTGAACTTGTAGCCCATTTGTGTGTGAAAAATATTCTTTATTGTCCACTGGACTTGCTGAATGGTTGAAAAGTGTATTCCCTGAGTGCAGAAAAAACAAGATTTTAGAAGTTTTTTATCCAGTTCAATGTATGTTTGATTATCCGAACTACCCTCCTTCCCAATTAGTTCGGATAATAGACTCTCTACTGCACTGAAAATACCCCTGACATGTAGAAATGAAGTCCAAGTTATAAAGCAATTTTCTCTTCGCATTCTAACTTATACTTTTGGATTACTGACTGGCCCCAAAGGGTATTGGATCAGTTAGACAGGAAAACAAGAAAACAATTCATGCTTATCAAATGATATATAAAAAGCATTCCAAAATTATATATTTCTCATTCAGAAGTAGGTATGGGTCTCCACAAAAGTGATTACATGCATAGATATGAAATCGTTGGACTGCATACATATATGATGACCTCATCAGACCTAAACATATTGAAAGTTTTGAAACATGAAGAGAACAAGTCTAAGATGACTTCTCTGCATAGTTTAGCGGAAGCATGTCAATGTCAAGCAGAAATGAAAATCAAATTAGATGTAAACAAAACTCAGGCAGCACCTGAATGTACTAAAAACAAAAGAACAAATAAAAGGAGAAGGATCAGGTGAGAAGGCAAGAAATGTGCAAAAGGCATAAATATAGTTGCGAGTAAAAAAAAATTCTGGAATAAGCTCATGTTCATCAGAAACTGATGCAGGAATGGTTAAGGAGAGGTGAATTTAAACCAAAAGATGAAAAGTTAATATTGGCGGCCCAGGATAGTGGAGTACGGATTCATGTCATAATCTCAAAGTACTGCAATATCGAATTGCAGTATCTCAAAACCATGAAGTTGAATACCCTAAACACCGAACATACATAAACACGACACCCAAAATCACGAATCCACGAAATCCCAAAAAACACACATCACACACTAGAAAACACATACATACAAGAACGTACATACCACTGAACACTTCCCTACAACAAACATAGCACACACGCACACAACCAAACACATACACACACCTACCCTTAGTATATGCAGGAGGGCAAGCCCCCCTGCACCCCCCACTTATATATACTAACTCCGAGTTCGCACAGCACTCCATAACACACACAACCCAGCACTGCACATTCCACCCCCCACAAACATACATCACATACACATGAACACCAGCACTCCCAACACTAACACATTCATAAATGCACAACACCTACCCTAACCCACACCTCAAACATCCCAACACACTCAAACACACACAAACCCTCCCCCAACCCCTAAAAAAGTACACTTACCTAATGCGCTATCCGTACTGCGGGCTCGATATTCTGCATTCAATATTTCCGGGTTTGCGATTTCTGTCCGTTCCACTTTACAGGCTTGAAATTCTAAAATTCGATATTCCATTGAGTATATGGGAAAAACAGATGAATGTAAGTTCAGTAAAACAGAACTGGAAACAGTTGCAGGTCTTGTTGCTGGGTGTGTTACACTAATGGTAAAGGGTCTGTTTACTTAAAGCCATAATAATGTGGCAAGACTATTGCATTGGGGATTGTGCAAACATTACGATATTGAAGTAGTTGAGAGACATTGGAAACATGAGCCACAAAACATTATACAGAATGATGACATTTATATCAGATGGGATCACTTACTACCAACAGTTCAAAAACAGATTTGAGAAAACCAGATATAATAGTCTATGAATAGAAGACAAAAGTATCACTGATAATTGAAGTTGGTACATCCAATGATTATTGTGTCTTAAGTACAGAGAGACAAAAATCATAAAATACCAGGATTTGCAGGAAGAAATGAGGGCAATGTGGAAGTAGGATGCCCAGACCGTTCAAATAGAAGTAGGAGCAGTGGGTCATATAAAAAATTATTTACAATCAGATTTAGATATGCATACATGTACCTCTGCACAAATTGTGGGAGGAGTTATTTCTGGGCATATTGTGGGTGCTGTGAAGAGCACTTTTGGCTAACATCAAAGACTGAAACAATACTCATTTCATGAACTTTAATCATACTTTGACTTAGTAATGAGGTCCATTCCCATCATGCTATTAGAATCCCAGAAGGCTTGGAGAAATTAAAATGGGAGAAATCTATTGTAGACAAATGGGGCACTAGTTGATGAATCTTTCTGTCTTATTGTGTTTATCTTCTAATGAAAATTTAGATCTCTGGTTGTAGTATTAGCTGAACTGTTTTACTTACTAAGATACAAAAGTTCAAGGACCACTGGATCTTTATGAGATACAGAATAAAAAGGCAACATTTCCAGTCTCTCTCTTGGTAACTAAGGTTCTTAAGACCAGAGATCTTTTTTTTGTTTGTTTTGGACCTCTAGGGCTTTTTTGAGTTTGAAGATATGTCAAGTGAGAAACATACCAAGTGGAGAGCTGTAGTCTGTAATTGGCCTGATCAGTGTTGAATGAAGGGGAAAAATAATTTATTTGGAACTTGATGAAATACTTTTGGGTGTTAGTTATACTTAGTAGTCAGATTTCCTGATTACAGCTGCCATGCAATGAGCAAAAGAGAAGTACCTGTTAGACTAATTGCTCAAGTCCATGACTACATTTACGTTTAGTAAGATGTGCTGTCTACACTATTTGTTTTGGGTAATTTATCTTTTCCAAAAGAAACAATAACTATACATTTTAGCAATGAATTTAAGCCCATTTTAAATGCACCAAGTATTAACTAGGGTGAGCTCTTTCTGAAGAGTGCAGGCATTTAAAGAGAGTTTGACAGTTTCAAACAGTTTGCAGTAGTCTTCCAATTTGTTTCACCAGAGGTGCTGTTTACCATTCTCGAGATTTGAGAAGTACATGCCAAACAGAAGGGGACCCAGTACAGACTCCAGGGGGGCTCTACTGGTTGCTTTAGCCCTATCTGAAGAAGCACCTGCATATGAACTGTGTGAGTCCTGTCTTACACCCAATTGGCTAGCCATCCTACCACCTATGGATCCATATTTATGGATGTCAGTTTCTTTACAATGCTGACATGAATTATGGTATTGAATGGTACAGTAGCAAATGCTGACACCAGATTAAGATAAGCTGTATGCACAGCTTAAATGCTGTTGATAATTTGTGTAACCCCCCCCCCCGAAGATATTAACAAAGTTATCAGGTATGATATCAGTTATTGTTGAGGGTCAACCTAATGAGTTTCTTAATATATTCAAGGGTAATAGCTGCTAGCTCAGCTATCAAAATACTTGCTAGTCTTTATGGCACCAATGATATAAGTGTTGTACCATTTAACTAAATCCTTAATTTCATTTTGAACTATAACTGTTTACTACTATTGTTAAACAAAACCTACCTATACTTCTTGTAAATTGTAATTAATTGTTGTTTTTAATTGCTGTTTTTAGTGTGTATCTTTTCTCCCCGGGCCTCCTATGAAAAAGTACCTGTGTCCAGTTGGATTTTCCCTGTCAACAAATGTAAATAAATAAATAAATAAATAAATAATTAGTGGGACGATTTATAATGCCCTCCATGGCTTTACAGATCAAACTTTTAAGAATGATTTGCCTGTAATTTCCAGGGTCTGTGGTAAGGCTATCCCTGGGAAGTGCTATAATCACATAGCGCACCAGAGTTCAAGAGCATAGCCAGAGGTTAGACTTAGTTTAAACAGTTTAAGAAGTTAATTGAGATCCTGATTGACACTGTTTAATTGACACCTAGGCATATTGTCAGGACCCATGGAAATGTGGTTTTGGCTTTTGATGACATCTTAAAAACATGTTCTTTTGTAACAACAGGGATGTAATGGATACTGGGTTGAGTAGTGTTGGTTCAAGTGTTTTACTGATGAAATTTGAGGGAACTTGATTGCTAGCATACTTGATATATCATTTGGATAAGAGTGGGATGCCCCTTTAAAAGAGCATTATTTTTTAAATTTCTAACATATTTAAAGAAGAGTTGTATTATTCCTTTCCTTCAGAAGCTAATCTCCATTTATAGTTTGCATTACTGGTCCTTGTAATGCTTTTCAGTTTCTTGATGATATTTTTAATTCTATCCTCATTTTGAGGAACGCTAGTGTTAATGTACAATTTAAGGAGTTTTTTACTTTTGTCATAATATTTATGTTGGCTGCCCACCAGAAAGTTTTAAATTTCCCATTGCATTTGACTCTAGTTGGCATTGCTAGATCTATGTATTTGTCTAAGTGGACATACAGTTCCTTAGTAAAGTTGGTGGCTGTTTTAAGGTCAACAATAATGATGTCTTGGGAAAATTAATTTCATCATATAATTATATAAGATTCACTCTTTTGAATTTCTTAAATACAGAGATGATATATATGGAGGTATTGAGAGTAAATATCACTACTATGTGGTCTAGCTTAAATGGAGATGGAATGGAGATGGAAAAATTAATGCAGTGGAAAGGAACAGACTCAGAATATTTTGGCTTCTAGTGTGTTTGCTCAGTTTCATCAAGGAAATTACTATTTATCAATTACTAAAATCTCTGAGTATACCATATGTCAGTGGTATACATGCTCCATTCTACACCTGGTTAATTAATGTCATGATTATGGAGTTTGGAAGTTCTTGTAAAATTTTCCAGGAATCTAACATGATCATCTAGATACATGAAGGAGATTCTGTAACATACTATAAGCTGGTAGCTTGGTTTGTACATTAAAAACTGAAGTTCTAAGAGCTCATTTTGTGCCCCTGGGTATCTGCCTAGAAGCTATGTGATCCTTGACAAAGATGGAAACACCACAACAGTTTCCACCAGGTCTGAAGCATGGTAGGTGCAAAACCCAGGTACAGAGGAAGGGCTTTAATTTACATTTAAACCAAGCCTAACATTGACATATTCCAGTTACTAGAGTACCTCAAGTTGGAACGATTTATTATTGAAACTTCTGGTGTTGAGAAGAGACACCTTATTGTGGTTCCGTTTGATGTTAGATAAAGTTGCTAAGTTGAATGTGCATTATTTGGGCTCTGCCTAAAAAGAGGTACTATGAGGCAGCAGGGGCTTTTGCCATTATGCTGAAACCCTTGAATGAGAGAAGCAGGCCATCACTTGCAAAACAAGTAAGACTATCTATCATCTCATTCCAGATGAATACATACTGGATTCCCCAAGAATTACATCAGCTATTAGCCAATTGTTAAAGACAGTAATCTTGTCTATAGGCATCATTCTTGATGAAGGAAGGATTCCATTCAGGACTATCTAACCTGAAAACAATGGAGGGGATAAATGTATCTCCAAACACCATCATACTAGGTGACTTCAACTACCCTAATATAGACTGGGAACACTACTCAAGCCCAAACACTCTAGCCCAAAGGTTCCTGGAGTTCATAAACTCAAATGCCATGGAACAACTAGTCACCATCCCCACAAGAGGAGAAAACATACTTGATCTCATCATCACGAACATGGGATCAAAATGTTCAACACCGGAAGTATACCCCTCACTGATGAGATCAGATCATAAACTAATCTCGCTGGAGGTCCTCATCCCGCCCCCACCTGAAATAAAAAAGACCACAGTGAAAAACTTCTCAAAAGCCGACTTCACACTTCTAAAAGCTAATGTGGTCTCCTTTAAGGCCCCTGAGCCAGTGGTAAACATTACTCAAACCGCTGAATCACTTACAAATGCCTTCTACCAGCACCTACAGGACTGCATGGATCAGGCAATCCCAAACAAAACTAAGACTCTTTGTACCAAAGGCAAGCGTCCAGTCTGGTGGACCCCAGCCATAAACAAGCTCTACAACAAAAGGAGGAAGTTACTACAAGATAGAGCAAAATCCTTGAAAGGTAAGACACCTTTGATCATTATAAGTAAAAAACTAAGAGCTCTCATAAAATCATCCAAGGCAAATTTTGAGAGAAAAATCGCCAAGGACTCAAAAGACAATCATAAGGCCTTCTTTAGCTATGTTAAAAACCTAGGAGGAAACTCCCAGATATGCTCAGAATTAGTTCAAAATGATGTGAAGATTACTGAACCTACACACATTGCCAACATACTGGCTGACAGGTTCAGTGCAAACTTCCCCCCAAAAGGAGAGATATCTATACCAGAGGATTGTAGCCCCCCAAACATCTCCAACACCCAGGTGAGAACTGCTCTCTACAAAGCAAAAAACACAGCATCCATGGGACCGGATGGTGTCCCCGGCTGTGTGCTCCACAAACTCAATGAGGAATTAAACCCGCAGTTAGGACAGCTGTTTAATCTTAGCCTCACCTCAGGATACGTACCCAAGGAGTGGCGCACGGTGACTGTGGTCCCACTTCACAAGGGCGGTGCCTCCACCGACCCTGGAAATTACCATCCCATTAGCTTGACAAGCCTTATCTGCAAAGCCATGGAGAGGATCATAATGGAACTCATAAATAAAGACATAGGGAACTTGCAGACTTTGGATCCAACCCAGTTTGGCTTTGTCAAAGGCAGATCATGCCTTTTAAACTTGGTTGACTTTTCGAGACAGTCACCAAGGCCATTGATGAGGGAAAGGCAGTCCATACAGCCTACCTTGACCTGGCAAAGGCCTTCGACACAATACCCCACTCAGGTATCATCGAAAAACTCATCAGCTTGAATGTAAACCCATACATCACAAGATGGGTTGCAAACTGGCTAAGTGACAGAACCCACAGGGTCAGAGTTGCTGGAGCCATGTCAGACTCAAAGCCTGTCACAAGTGGTGTCCCACAGGGATCAGTCCTGGGTCCACTCTTGTTCGGCATCTACTTTTCTGAAGTACAAGCAAACACAGGAGGGTTATGGCTGACAAAGTTTGCAGATGACTGCAAACTGGGCCATAGTCGAAAACACATCTGACACAGATATCCTTCAGAAGGGCCTCACAGAAATGGATAACTGGTGCCAGAGCCATGGCCTAAAGTTAAATGCCAAGAAATGCATAGTCATACCCTTCGGGAAAAACAAGGTTACCCCTAGCTACCATATAGGTGGCAATCCACTGAGCACAGAAGAAGTCATCAGGGATCTGGGGACCCAGGTTGACAGTAGCCTTCGCTTTGACACTCATGTTGCTAAAGTAGTTAGGAAAACCTTCTACATTGCCCACCTGATCATGAAGGGTTTCAAATCTAGATCAGGGGAGGTCATCGTCCCCTGTACTCATCACTCATTAGACCTATAATTGAGTACAATGCCCCATTCAGAATGTATCTGACCAGACACCTGCAGCAGCTGGAAAGGCCCCAAAGTTCCTCACCAAAAGGATAAAGGCTCTCAAAAATATGTCTTATGCTGCCTGACTGAAAGAACTCCAGCTCTATTCAGTCTCATACCGCTTGCTCAGAGGTGACCTGTGCCTGACATATAAGGCCATGTCAAACCCAGATTTGATGAATATGCTTCACCTCAAAAATCTAGATCCCTCAGAACCACAAGGGCGGAGACTTAAACCTTGACACGGTTATAAATAGAACGTGCTGGAGGGACAGATTCATGACCCAGAGACTCCCTATGCTGTGGAACAAAATCCCGGTACATGTGAGGCAGAGCACCTCGCTGGCCTTGTTCAAGAGGAATCTTGACCAATTGATGGGAGATCGCAGATATACCCCAGGGATTACTTCAGTGTCACTGCTTGACAGAGGCACAGAAAAATGATAGGCATAGTTTTATTCAAACTAAAGGGGTGGCGAAAGCCAAATAACTATGGGCTAGGCTTATAAATGCCCTTGGGCAGATAGCCTAGTACGAACCTATGAACCTATGAACCTATGACTAGAGTCTTACCTGCATTCTGTTTGTGAAGCAGTTATGTTTGCTTTCAAATGAAACATAGATTGATAGTAGTTTTAGAGGCAGATTACAGCAAATGAGAAACTCCCTTTTATCAGGAAATAATCTATTGCTGGGAAAAAGAAAACATGACTATATGATTTGATAAAGTATTTCAGTTAGTTGAGCTAAACAGAGACTCATTATGGCCCCCATGGAATCAGTGTCCAAGGCAGCATGGTGGTCAGTTGAGAGTGGGAACATTTTGCTTTGACAACTCACAAATGCATAAGATATTCTTGTTTAAAAGGTCACAATACCTTGAGGAATCTACAACCACCTGTGGACACAATCTCCCAGACATGTACCACCAGTGACTCTTTCACATCATCATCAGCTTCTATCTGTTGTAGCCATTGCTGATCCCTGCCACTGTGTCCCACCTCACCTGTGCAGATAATTGTGTCCTAAATACCCTTCTGCGATACGTGGGTTAGGTAATAACTGATGAACAGTGTGGCCATCCAATGTACTCTACTGTACTGTATAGCCTCGGTGTAGTATTGCATACATTAACTGTATTCTATGTTGTCTCTGTCATGGTCCACAGTTTTAGGTCAGAGATTGCCTCTTTGTCATTGCTTCAGCATATTGCATCTGCCTTAGCTTTGCATGGGATTGTCCAGTAGCAGATTCTTCATATAACTCCTCACTTGGTGTCTTTTATGCTGCTGGCTGTAGTCTGTCTGCCACTACATTGTTGAACCTATGCCTTGGCTTATTGAGTAATATCATGTTGTACAGCATTGCACAGGCAACAAATATCTTACTGCAGGTGTCTGAAACATACTGCATGCACTACAAAAGCTTTTGAGGAAATGTTAGCAGACCTTCAGTATTCCAAATACACACTCCATTGTGTTGTGGTCAGTGGCAGTGCTGTATAACATCTCAGCTATGATTTAAGGGTTCCATATAGATGCCTTGAGCCATGGCTACATTGTGTATCTGGCATAATCTGCAACTCATAAGAGTAGACACCTTTGAGTGGATAGGATTCAACACACCTCCTGGCTTATTTGTGCAGTCTGGTAGTAGGGCTGAGTATGCTTACCATTAAGATATTCCCACAGGAAATCACATCTTCCAAATCACTGGTATAGGTCAGATGTGTTCCACATATGAGTATCATGGGAAGTGTACATGGCAGAGAGACATATTCCAAGTAACACCACATGCATTGCAGACTACCTGAGAGATGATGGCATGTCAACTCTTGCAGCTGACATACTGATAGTCATGTGGATCTCATGGGACCTTGAGAGCAATTCAAGTGCAAAACAGTGAAACCTAGGACCTCTGGAATATTTGGTTATTTCAAAGAATGCCTGCATAATGGTGCTGCTGTCCTCTGTGGTCTAGGAGAACCACATATCCTCCTTCATATTCTACAGCATTATATCAAGGAACTTGTGTAGTATATATCAAAGAGATGCCTGAGAAACACCAACAGTGTCACCTGATGATCAGTGGAAGGTCCTCACAGGTCATAAATTATCAGTGCTGCACATATCATTGTGTTCATAGGGATAAATATTCCATGCATTTCACATGATACCACTTTAGGGTTGCACGTCTCTAAGCTACCATATGACACCTGTGCCCGCACAGTAGTGATTGACTATGTTTCTGTCATTGAGGTGACAGGACATCAGTCTAGAATGGACCCATCTGTGACCCAGATGGAGAAGATGTATAGGTGATGGTACATCAGCCTAGGATGGACCCATTGGTGACTCAAAGGGAGATGACATGTAGGTGATGATACTGTAGATCAGAGGGTGTGTATGTACCTTTAAGAAGCATTTCCAGATGTAGCACATGCATATAATTAGTGAGCATGTGCAGGCAGCAGTGTCATTTTGAGACAACAGCCAGAGTGTTAACATGTATGAGTGCAGTAGTCAGTCTGTTTATAACTTTAAGTTTAAGCTACAAAGTGTCATTTCTGATGTTTGTGTGTAATAAAGCTGCATGAACAGAACCCACAAATGTTCATCTGTTTATCCTGACCAGACGTGCGACATGGTGTCAGAAGCAGGATTAACAGAGCTACTTCTTCGAGCCATGACGTACAGAGTTGAAGGTGAAGGCAGACCAAGAAGGTTGAGGGAAACAGAACACAGTTAAATGAAAAAGGGCAAGAAACAAGCTAAAGGTAAAGAAAACTGCACAAATGATTAATTTGACAAAGAAAATGAAATGGCACATTTATAAGGCACAAAATGCATTATCAATTAAATGAAATGTTTGCAACCATGAAATTTGATAAAACTAGCAAAACTATTCATATGGGGCTGAGAATTACCTTTGGTTTGCATAACGATCATGTTTAAAGTAAAATGAGCACAAGAAAAGTATATTGAGTGTAATAAGAGGTTAAAAAGGGCATAATGAGCACAATAAAAGGGCAAATTAAGCTTAAAAGGCAAGGCAACTGCATTTTTTTGGTAAAAGATCATGTATGGGCACAAACTACTATATTGCATTGACTGAAGCCATTAAAAGCATAACTACAGTTATTTGAAGTATCTCAGAGTGTGCAAAGTTTTTGCAGAGTGTGTGCTTTATTACAGTACAATTATTTCAAAGAGTTTGCTGTGTGCAAAGTACAGTTATATTGGAAAGTGCAGTCAAAGTACAGCTATTTCAAAAAGTTCCTTCTGCTGTGTACATTTATTTGCAGAGTAATGCCATTTCAGAGTGTTTCTTACACTGTGCAGTTATTTCGCAAAGTGCAGCCATTTTGAAAGGTTCTTGGGCTGTGTACAGTTTATTTGTAAACTACATTCATCTCGAAGTGTTTCTTACTCTGAACTTCTATTTTGTACAGTTATTTGCAAAGTGCGGTCATTTCAAAGTATTTCTTACACTGTTAAGGAGTGGTTTCACAAAGAACAGTGATTTTAAAGTATTCTTGTGCTACAGAGACTTACTTGACAAAGTGCAGTTATTTCAAAGAGTCTGTTGTGCTAGTGGGTATAATTACAAGTACTGGTACATGTATTTGTGTGTATGCTCGTACATAATTTCAAGCACCTTCACTACTGTGTGTTGATATGGCAGAGGCATTTCGCAGACCAATCCACTTGTGTTTCATCATAATAGAGCAGAGAATAGCAGAGTATTCAAGCAGGAATATATTTTCATACAAGCAACCTTTTCTGACAAAGATGCACATATGAGGGCAGTCATTTTGCTTAACTTAACTGGGTTAGAAGCTATTGAAATAGAGCGTTCATTTGTGTATGCAGCAGACGTATATGAACAAGAGTGGGAAAACTGTCATATTGTGGTACCAGCTGAATCAAGGGAAGACCCTGAGTGTGTAAAACATAAATGTAGAGAAATGTGCAACCCCAGACAAATTTTACATTAGAGTGGCACTTATTTTATACAAGAGACCAAAAGCCAGGTGAAATTTTTGTAGCTTAAATCGCTGACATAAGAAACAAAGCTAACATGCAACATGTGGCAAAGCACGAAGCATCGGAGACTATCCATGTGCAACTAACAGTGGGTAAAACTGCCTTCCAGTTTATAGCCTGCTACAGACCACCCTCCCAAACCCAGGAACCCCACACGGCCTTCCTGAGAACACTGGAAAATATGAAGGTCTCTCCGAACACCATTATATTGGGCGACTTCAACTACCCAAACATAGATTGGGAGCATTACTCTAGCTCCAACACCCTTGCCCAAAGGTTCCTAGAATTCATAAACTCAAATGCTATGGAACAACTTGTTACCACTCCCACAAGAGGGGAAAACATACTGGACCTGATCATCACCAACATGGGGACTTTATGCTCCAGACCAGAAGTGTATCCCTCACTGGTAAGATCAGACCATAAACTAATCTCACTGGATATTCACATCCCGACCCCACCCCCTGCCCAGAAAACCACAGTGAAAAACTTCTCTAAAGCAAATTTCACACTCCTCAAAACCGAGGTGGAATCCTACAAAGCCCCCGGGCCTGTGGAAAATACGGCCCAGACCGCAGAATCCTTTATAAATGCATTCTATGAACACCTTCAGGACTGCATGGATCATGCAATCCCAAATAAAACCAAGACTCAATCCTCCAAAGGCAGACGACCTGTCTGGTGGACCCCAGCCATAAACAAACTATACAATGGAAGGAGGAAGCTACTACATGATAGAGCAAAATCCCAAAAAGGGAAGGCATCTCTGATCAGTATTAGCAAAAAACTAAGGGCACTCATAAAATCGTCAAAGGCCAGCTTCGAGAGAAAAATTGCACAGGACACTAAGGATAATCACAAGGCTTTCTTTAGTTATGTTAGGAACCTGGGTGGGAATTCCCAGATATTCTCAGAATTAGTCCAAAATGACAAAAAATACACTGATCCCACAGACATTGCCAACATCCTAGCTGACAGGTTCAGCGCAAACTTCTCCCCCTCCCACCAAAAGGGCAAATATCTATCCCAGCAGAGTGCTGCCCCTGCCATCCCAGATGCTCAGGTGGGAGCCGCCCTCTCCAAAGCAAAAAATACAGCATCAATGGGACCAGACGGTGTCCCAGGCTGCGTCCTACATGAACTCCAAGAAGAGCTAAACCCAAACATAAAACTACTGTTCAATCTCAGCCTTACTACAGGATATGTACCCAAAGAGTGGCGTACAGCAACAGTGGTCCCTCTCCACAAAGGTGGTGCCTCAACGGACCCTGGAAACTATCGCCCCATAAGCCTGACTAGCTTGGTCTGCAAAGCTATGGAAAGGATCATCATGGACCTCATAAATAAAGATATTGGGGACCTACAGACACTGGATCCTACCCAGTTTGGCTTTGTTAAGGGCAGATCCTGCCTCTTAAACCTGGTTGATTTCTTTGAAACAGTCACCAAGGCCATTGACGAAGGGAAGGTGGTCCACACAGCCTATCTGGACCTCGCAAAAGCCTTCGATACAATACCCTACTCGGGCATTATAGATAAGCTCACCAGCTTAAATATAAACCCCTATGTCACTAGATGGGTTGCAAACTGGCTCAAGGACAGAACCCACATGGTTATAATTGCTGGAGCCATGTCAGACTCCAAACCAGTTACAAGTGGCATCCCACAAGGCTCAGTCCTGGGACCTCTCTTGTTTGGTATATATTTCTCGGAGGTACAGGCCAACACGGAAGGACTGTGGCTGACCAAGTTGGCAGATGACTGCAAACTGGGCGCCATAATCGACTCTCCAGCCGACACAAGCATCCTCCAAAAGGGCCTCGTAGAAACAGACAACTGGTGCCAGAGCCATGGCCTCAAGCTAAACGCCAAAAAGTGTATAGTCATCCCCTTTGGCAAAAACAAAGTGCCCACAAATTACCACATAGGTGGTAATCCATTAAGTACAGAAGAAGTAATTAGGGACCTGGGGACCCAAGTTGATAGCAATCTCTCATTTGACAACCACGTGGCCAAAGTGGTTAGAAAAACATTTTATATAGCCCACCTAATCATGAAGGGATTCACATCTAGATTAGGGAGGTCATCGTGCCTCTTTACTCATCCCTCATCAGGCCCATAATTGAGTACAATGCCCCTTTTGGGATGTACCTTACCAAACACCTGCAGCAACTGGAAAGACCCCAAAAGTACCTCACCAAGAGGATCAAAGGGCTCAAACAGATGCCATATGCTGCCCGGTTAAAGAAACTCCAGCTCTACTCAGTGGCATACTGCCTGCTCAGAGGTGACCTGTGCCTGACGTATAAGGCCATGTCCAACCCGGAATTAAGGGACATGCTGCACCTCAAAAAATCCAAATCCCATCGAGCTACGCTCGAGACTTGAACCTCAGCACTGAAATAAATAGGACATGCTGGAGGGACAGATTCATAACCCAGAGGCTCCCTTCACTCTGGAATAAAATCCCAGTCCAGGTTAGGCAGAGTCCCTCATTGACTCTTTTCAAGAGGAATCTTGATGAGTGGATGGGAGATCGTAGGTTTACCCCGGGTATCACTTCTGTGTCACTGTTAGACAGAGGCACAGTATACTAACCTCGAAAAAGGGCATAGCAAAATTAATTTAAAATGGGTGGCGAAAGCCAAACATACTCTGGCTAGGCTTATAAATGCCCTAGGGCAGATAGCCTAGTATGAACCTATGAACCTATGAACCTATAAATCCTGCAGATTTGGTGACTTGAAAGATGAGTTAATAAAGGACAGGCTTGTTTGTGGTGTTAACAATGCTACAGTGAGAAAGATTCTGCTTTGTGACAGTGATTTAACACTAAGCAAAGCCAGAGAGATTTGTGAAATTCATCAGCTCACAGAAAGGCATACAAGTATGCTTACAAGTGATGAGCATGGTTTCAGCAGCCTCTAGAGCAAATGTAGACAGCATGCAACATGTGGCAAGCAGAAGCAGGTCTGAACATATGGCAGCTGCAGCCCCTGCAGGGTCTCCAGGTAGAACCGGGAGCTTTCTAGCAAGTTCCAAGACTAGCTCGGTAAAAAGGGCATGCTCAGTGCAGTAGAAGAGTGAGTCAGCAAAACCCAAGTAAAGTCTTATTGTTAATTGTCATAATTGTGGAGCCAGTCATGAGTCTAAAAGAGACAAATGCTTAGCATTTGGTCAGCAGTGCCACAAGTGTAAAAAGGTGGAACTATTTTCAAAAGTTTTGTAAATGGCACAGTTGTGCAGTGGTAGCCCTGTTGTCTCACAGCAAGAGGTTCTCCAGTTCAATTCTTGGCTGGGGTACCTTCTGTGCAGAGTCTGCATGTCCTCCCTGCATTTGTGTGGGTTTCCTCCGAGTGCTCCAGTTTCCTCCCATGTTTCAAGGACATATGTCTGGAGTGTTTCTCCCTGGACCTCTGCTGAAAATTGGCTTCGTTCCAAGTCAGAATTTCCCAGTAAACCAATGTTAAATAAATAATAAATAAAAATAAATCAAGCAAGCCTCATTCAGTTATTGAGAGGTCACAAAAAAGCAGGTTGATCATATAGAAAGCTGCAACCCTACTTTCTTTGTAGAGGGTGTATCAGTGGTTGGTGAAAAGGTTTATGCAGTGGATTTGTTGACAAAGAATGAAGTATTTTATACTGTCCTGATCAATGGTAAATCCACAGACCTCAAAGTAGACACTGGTTTAAAGTGGAATGTGATGTCAGCAGAAACATTTGCTAAAGTGAGAGCTGGTGAATAACTTAATTTGGTCAGTTGTGCGAAGCTTGTTGCTTATGGAGGTGAAGAGATTCAAACTGAAGACTCAGTAGTTCTTTCATGCTATTTGGCTGGGAGCAGTTACAGCTTGCAATTTTATGTAGTTCGAAGACCTGTGCAGTCATTGTTAGGTCTCAGAGACAGTTTGAGAATGTAACTGCTTTCTTTTACCAAAGAAGTACATTATGTAGGCACATATCCCAGTTCCAGCTTTACTGATACTACTTTATCAGAGTATGCTGATGTGTTCGACAACAAGCTAAGTGAACTTGCAGTTGTGTACTCCATGAAGTTAGACCCAGAGGTCAGTCCAGTGGTCAGACCAGCAAGAAGACTTCCAATAGCTATGCAGGACAAAGTCAAGGTCCAGTTAGACAAGATGGTGCAGCAAGGTTTGATTTGTCCAGTCTCAGAACAAACTGAATGGGTGTTGTCCATGGTAGCTGCTCATAAGAAAAATTCAGATAAAATCAGTATATGCACTGACCCAGGAGACTTAAACAAGGCATTACAATGACCTCATCATCCTATGCATAGTCAAGGAGATTGCAAACCTCATGCCAAATGCTGCTGTTTTTTTTTCTGTCTTAGATGCAAAGAGCTCATTTTGGCAAGTGCTGCTTGATTGCAAATGTTCACTACTGATTACATTCAGTACCCTATTTGGTAGATACAGATTCCTCAGGATGCCTTTTGGAATAAAATCTGCCAGTGAAGTCTTTCAGCATGCAGTGGAGCAAATTGTTTCAGGCCATGCATGTGCAATAATAGTTGATTTAGTGGTTGGAGGTAATGGTGAAGCAGAGCATGACATAAACCTTAGAAAAGTTCTGGACAGAGCGCATGAAGTAAACTTAAAGCTCAATCCTCTGAAATGCAAATTCAGACTACCAGAAGTTACTTATGTAGGTCAGTTATTTACCAGTATAGGCTTATGACCAGATTCTTCCAAGCAAGCAGCCATTCTTGAGATGCCAACTCCAGACAATGTCCAAGCCATACAGCACTTACTTGGTATGGTTAACTATTTGGGCAAATTTATTCCTGACTTTAGTGAGTTATCAGCACCTTTAAGTGATCTGACATGCACAAATGTTGCATGGTCCTGGTTAGAACAACACCAGAGAGCATTTGATAACCTCAAACAGCAAATTGCTAACCCGCCTACATTAAGATACTATGTTGTCCACAAACCAGTATTTCTTTCCTATGATGCTTCAAAGTTTGGTCTTGGTGCAGTTAATCTTCAAGAGGGCAGACCTTTTGCCTGTGCATCTAGAACTCTTACCCAAACTGAGATGCAGTATGCTCAAATTGAGAAGGAACATTTGGCAGTTGTGTTTGCATGTTCAAAGTTCCATGATTATATTTATGGCCGAGCTATCCAGATAGAAACTGACCATCACCCTGTAGTAACTATTTTAAAGAAGCCTATGCATTCAGTTCCAGCAATATTACAAAGAATGATACTCAAATTGCAAAAGTATAATTTCAAAATGGTCTATACAAAAGGTAAACTTCATTTGGCTGATCCCTTATCTAGATTGCCCATAAATACTAAGGAACAGCTCTATGCAGAGAATTTTGACTTTGATGTCATGGAAGTGCATCATTTTTCTACCACGAGACTTAATGAGCTGAGAGATCATACGAAGACTGATCTAATTTTGGAAAAGCTCAACCACTACATCAATGTAGGATGGCCGTCAAAGCACTCCAGTGTACCACTAGAAGTGCAACCTTACTTTTCATACACAGATGAGATGCTGATGGAAGATGGTATCATTTTCAAAGGTCCAAAAATTATTGTTCCTACTTCCTTACAATGTGAATACATTCAGATTTTGCATTGTGGTCACCCATGTACCAATTCTACTAAAAGGACGAGATGATTAGTATTTTGGTTTTCTCTAGCAAAAGACATTGATAAAGTGATTTTGTCTTGTTCAGTGTGCAACAGTACTAAGCTGCCTTTGCAAAAAGAGCCACTTCAACTAAGCCAAATTCCTGAACTACCTTGGTCAACAGTAGCAACTAACATATTTGAGTGTTTCAGTCAACATTACTTAGTGTTGGTAGACTCTTATTCGAACTGGTTTGAGATTGATTTGCTACCTAACCCAACATCTAGTGCTGTTATTACTAAGCTGAAACATAATTTCTCAGTTCATGGTAGTCCACATAAAGATATTCTCAGTCAAACAGCCTTGCTAACCATGCAGTACAGAGTGCAAAGCAATTACTGGAGAGGTCAAAGCGTGGCAACACCAATATCGTCTTGAATTTACTTAATGTCAGAAATATACCCGTGACAATCTACTTGGCTTGCCTACTCAGAGACTTCTATCTAGGCAAACCAGAACAAACCTGCCTATCAATTCTAGTTTGGTGGTGCCTAATGCTAAAAACAACAGAGCAATCAAAGCCCAACTTTTAAAGAAGCGTTCTTCTCAGAAGTGCAGCTATGATAAAATGAGCAGATTTATTGGTCTGTTAAAAGGAAGAGAGACAGTGAGGATGCAAATAGTAAAAGGCTTTGATTGAATTGGTCAAGTGAGAGGTATATGTGCCTAGCCAAGATCCTACTTATTGGAATCTGAAGTTATACAGTACAGGAGAAACTGCAGGCATCTTCTTCCTGTATCAGAAATGATATTACAGCATCATACCTGTGATACAGACTCTGGATCTCAGAGCAACCCTGACAATGTTCATACCAAGGAACATGTCTCTGTATCCATTCCCATTCCTGATGATGTCCCAGTTGTCCCCAAAGTTGAACATTCTTTGAAGACAGTCCCCGTTGCTAGATCCAGTTCTCATTTTTATGTTACATGATCAGGTTGTATTTCCAGACCTAGTGTAAAATACATGGCAACATGGACACGACTGTCTTATATGTGTCTAATTTTGTATGATTGCATGTCAAATAATTAGTTCTGTATAATTGCATGCCAAAAGATCATTTCTGTAAATTGCGTGTCATTGAATACTGTCATTTCACATATGGATCATTTCTCAAAGAGGGAGGATGTAGCTCAGAGTGTGTGTATGTACCTTTAAGAAGCATTTCCAGATGCAGCACGTGGATATAAATAGCGAGCACATGCAGGCAGCAGTGCCATTTTGAGAGAACAGCCCCACAGGTTAGAAATCATTAGTGCTGCACATACCGTTGTGTTCACACAGATAGGTATTCGATGCATCTCACATGATGCCACTTTAGGGTTGCACATCTCCAAGCTACCACATGACACCTGTGCCCACACAATAGTGTTTGACTATGTTTCTGTCATAGAGGTAACAGGACATCAGCCTAGAATGGACCCATTTGTGACCTAGAGGGTGATGACATATAGGTGATGCTACATCAGCCTAGGGTGGACCCATTGGTGACTCAGAGGGAGATGACATGTAGGTGATGTATGACATGATGACATGTAGGTGATGAGAAGGTGTGTATGTACCTTTAAGAAGCATTTCCAGAAGTAGCACATGCATATAAATAGTGAGCACATGCAGGCAGCAGTGCCATTTTGAGAGAACAGCCAGAGTGTTAACATGTATGAGTGCAGTAGTCAGTCTGTTTATAAGTTTATTTAAGGTTAAGTTACAAAACCTCATTTCTGATGTGTTTGTGTGTAACAAAAGCTGCTTGAACAGAACCCGCAAATGTTCATTTGTTTTATCCTGACCAGACGAGCAACAGATGCATCAGCCTAGGACGAACCCATAGGTGACTCAGAGGGAGATGATGCACAATATCACCGATGCTGGCAGCACAAATGGCCATCAGCCTAGGACAGACCCATAGGTGACTCAGAGGGAGATGATGCACAATATCACTGATGCTGGCTGCACGAATGGCCATCAGCCTAGGATGGACCCATAGGTCACTCAGAGGGAGATGATGCACAATATCACTGATGCTGGCTGCACAAATAGCTCCTAACAGATGCTATTCCACTAATGCAGATGCTAATCCTATTCTTCCTGCATGGCTGGTTTATATGCTAAGCAAGTAATGATGATGTACAAATTCTTTGCCCAAGCTGGCTTGTCATGCCACTTTTATACATTTCTGAATCACAGCACCATTTTGTTTACTCTCATTTGTGTTTGCAATTACTGTTATTTCCATAACTTCAATGACAGACATATCACTGCAAAAAACATTTACATATTTTGCTGACCATGTAATTTTCCTAGGCAGCATGATTACACTACATAGATCTTGGTATATGCATTTCTGTATGCAGGTGATATTTAAATGATTTTTTCACAAAGATTCAACATACAGATGCTCACTTTTCTTGGAGTCTAGATGCATAATATTAAGTTGTTTATTAGAAAAATGTTTACAGCAATGCTACTTGAAAGTTTCATGCAAATATGTTAAACCATTCTGGAAAGACAAACATTTATATACTGGGAGTTAAAATACTCTGTCATTCCCTGTTTACAGAAAACAGCTTTAAGTACTCCAGTGGCATTGTTGCAGTCAAGGTATACATGCATGTGGTCTTCAATTCATATGCACATGTGCATGTATTTTCTTTAAAAAATACAACAAAGTGCATTTTCAATAAAAGATATTCATAAGATTAAAAAAGGTTGCCAGCATGCAAAATATAGAAAGTGGTTTTCATAGTGACAGCAGTGTTTTAATGAAGTGCAGTTAGTTTTCCCGTAATTTACAGGTGGAAATGGATCTTCAGTGACTGTACTTCAGTGTGTCCCCTAATTCACAGGTGGACACAGATCTGCTATGACTGTACCTTAGTGTGCTCTCTAATTCACAAATGGACTCAGATCTGCTGTGACTGTACTTCAGTGTGCTCCCTAATTCACAGGTGGAAATTGATCTGCAATGACTGTAGCTCAGTGGGCCCCCTAAATTAGAGAAGGACAGAGATCTGTTCTGGCTGCATCTCAGTGTGCCCCCTAATTCACAGATGGACAAAGATCTGCTGTTACTGTACCTCAGTGTGCCCCCTAATTCACAGTTGTACCCAGATCAGCTGTGACTGTACCTCAGTGTGCCCCCTAATTAACAGGTGGACCTGGCTGTGCTGTGACTGTATATCAGTGTGCCCTGTAATTCACAGGTGGATTTAGATCTACAGTCATAGCACCTCAGTGTGGCCTGTAATTCATAGGTGGAACTAGATCTACTGTCATAGCACCTCAGCGTGGCCTGTAATTCACAGATGGATCTTGATCTACTGTCATAGCACCTCAGTGTGGCCTGTAATTCACAGGTGGACATGGATCTGCTAGGACTGCACCTCATTGTGCCCCCTAATTCACAGGTTGACCTAAATTTACTGTGAGTACACCCTATACTGCTGGTCAGCCTATCTAAAATTACATTTTTTAATTAAAACCTTACTCAAGAAATATATCTGAAAATTCAAACAAATTACAATGATCAATTCTGCTTTTGCATGAAGCTGTTTAAGTGTAGAGTTATTTTAATTTTTTAATGTATAATTGCTGTAATTATTAAATATTATGATATGCTGTATCTATATAAATTATGTAGCTTTGAACGGAATGACATGCATGAAGATGGACTTGATGTGGGAACGCTTGTTCATTTTATTTGCCTTGAAATAAATGCATCTGTCGGCTATCACTGGTGACTTACACTGGCTGAGGAGATGCATTACTTATAACCCAATTTTATAGCTCTACATTGTAATAATTGAATGGTGTGACAGTTCCTGTTGAACCTGAGGAAGTAGTCACATTTGCTGTAAGCTCTTGTTTGGTGTCAGCAGTACAGATTTAATCTGCGCAACCCTTGTATGCTGTGACGATTAATTTAAATAACACAGTAACTTTTGTGCATATACTTACACATCTACAGACACACACACACACACACACACACACACACACACACACACACACACACACACACACACACACACACACACACACTTGCAATCACCGCTGCTGAAATGCCCCTAATATCCTTTAGACTTCTTCTTCAGAATAAAGACTAGAACAGGTTCTACAATATTACCTTGAGCTCAACACTATTACCATGAACTGAAGTACTTTAAACAAAGAAATAACTGGCCTTGATGGACGAAAACTAGTTGATGAAGTAAATACATGGTATGAACACACATAGACAACTCTCATGTTAGTGAGTTTTGTGAAATGCCAATGCATGAAAAATAAAGAAAGGGAGAAATCCCCTGTATCTTCTCATATTATTGATCCAAGTTCAAGGTTATTCCATGACTGAGAAATGGTGGTTATTTGATGTGTCATTGTATATCAGGCAGTGAGTTAGTCAACTTCAGAATTTTTCAAGATGGGTCTGTCTTTACAAAACTAGTTTTTGTTGCCCACAGGGACATTATTAAATTAAATAAATTAAGACTATTCAGCATGAATTGAACAATCTGTGTGTTGAAAATAAAGCTACTAGACCTTGGAATTACCAGCTTAAATAATATAAAAAATAACAGTAACCTTGGATACAATGACATGACTAATTATTAGTGCTTGGCTCACACGTGACTGCATAGAAAGACACCATGGCCCTCTCAGGAGTCACTACAGTACATTCTAATACTCTTTGTCAAAACTTCAAAAATTGTTGCTAACCAGTTCATTAAGTTACATAACAAACCTAAACTGTAACCAAAACGTTGTGTTTCCTCAAAAATATTACTCTCTTGTTACTTTGAGCATACCAGTTACATCAGAGGTTTGCCTTTGTCATCCACACTTTATTGCTTCACAAACATATTATCAGAATTCTCTGTATTTGATTTAACTGAGAGAATAACTGTCTAACAGAACAAACTGAGTAAAGTACTGAATATCCACATCCAATTTTATAACAGTTGCAGCTGATGTTTCACAAGGTTGTGCATTTATCACCTGCTGTTTATCAACCTCCATGATATATGGTCTTTGCAGCTGCCTTAAGCAGCATTACCGCTAGAATATGTTTTCTTTTGTATATATTTAGTCCTGTTCATTTTATAAGTAGAAAATGGGGCCCAAAGAATCAAGACTCAAGACTATAGCCATTTTGCTAAATTTATTCAATAAGTTTAGTCCTATCCTATCATCAATAAATTCAAATAATGTTCCTTTCCTCGGTGCTACAAACAAGGGATTAGTTTCATCAATGTAATGCAAAAGCCTACATGTTATGTAACTTTTAAAAATATTAGTCAGAAAGACAGTTTAATTTACAGTATTGTACTTATGAGTCTTGGGGTGTTTTGCTAGACGTAATAGATATGAGATCAGTGCAATATACAGCTGTTTATTGGAATCTGTTAAAACAGTAAAAAACAGCAACTATGAGGAAATCATGTATATCAAATAAGTGTCTATTTATCGAAGAGAGCAAACAAATAACTGTACAGATGTGGTTTAAGATTTTCTTTGAAATATATTGACTTAGAGGTGCAAAAATTGAATTGTCATTTAATAAACAGTAGTATGTACCAAATGGTCATCTCAGCAGTCTAGACAGACGTCATTTACGCAAACAGCACTAACAACATTTTAAATATTAAAAGAATGTCATTGTGTCTTTCAGCTTTTCCCAGTTAGGGGTCGCCACAGCGGAACTCCGGTCCGTTAATGATTGGCAGTAGATTTTTACGTGCCGAGTTGCCAGCCCTGACGCACAACCTTCAACGAAGGTACGCCCCATTCACGCATGTCTCCACACAGAAGACGCTCTAGCTAAGAATCAAACAGGACAATGCCTTACTGTAAGGCGACAACGCTACCGCAGCACCACCACTGCAGTAGCTTTAAACATTAAAAGAATAAAATGTTTTAATCATATTGACACAAACAAATCACATCTTCTGTCTACGTCATTCTAGCAATAAGACTCCTTTTAGTTTCACTTCTTAATTTTTCTTTTAAGCCTGCACTAGTCATTAGTTATCAGCAAGGTTCCTCACTGCATAGAGCTGCAGCCCATCCTGGCCTCATAACAGCCCAATTTTTCACCCCCACCCAAAAAAAAAAGACAGTGACATCTTAAGGTTTTATTGCCTTGTTTTCTGTTGGAAGGTAGAAAAGCTAAAATAATTACTTCATTTTTTAAAGACTCTGAACTCTGTGCAGGTAAAGTATGCTGTTGCATGTGTTCAAGTCCAGTGTGAGGCTGCAGTATGACTGGGAACTGAAGCAATATAAAGAAACAAATTAAAATATTAAAAATAAATAAATAAATAAATAAATAAATAAATAAATAAATAAATAAAGCTTCACGTATCAAACTAGAGGGGCTACATCCCAGTAGCCAGTGCCACAAGCCAACCCTGGTATTTCCATCTATCCATTTGTCTGTCTGTCTATCTATCATATATCGTTATGGTCGGTCTGCTTCTCTACATGATACAATGCTTTTCTTGTACAGAGAACATTAAAATAGTTTCCTGATATATAAGAGAGGCCAAATGACTTTTCTGTGGTTTGTGGGAGCCTCACTGTGACAAATTCTTTGAATCTGTCATTTAACTTAACCTTGAATTTGTTTATACAAAAGTTAAAAAGAGTTATGAAAGCAGAATCCCATTAAGAGACTGAAGTAAAGCTTTCCCTCCATCTGACTGAGAAATTACATTTTGCTGGTTTTCATTTTAAAGGAGTTAAGCAAATCATACCTTGCTGTAAATGTTGGAATAAATACTTTCTGTTAGTGAAACTTTTTCAGAGGGTTGGAGTCAGGAAAGATGGGCAGCCGTACCATGATAAACAGTGTATCCCATGACACTGAAATGAAAACAGATCAGATGAAACAGAAAACAGGAAGGGTTTGATTCTGCTTGCTAATTCAGAGCCTTAAAGACACCATAGGAAATTAACATGGCAAGTATAAACTGTTCAAATTCTTTTGAGAAACACTTATTTCCCCTTGCACACATAGCCCACCTCCTCTGCATCTTCTCTTTCTCTCTATACTCCCCTCACATAGTTAACTTAAATAAGATGAAAAATTAATGCAACTTGGAAAGCCTAAAACACAGCAAATATGATAATATGCAAGATACATAAAACAGATAATGTAAAATCATCATCCTGCCAGCGCAACACTCAAGAGATTGCTTAATTACTGAACACCTTCGCTTGTATATAAGAGTAGAATAAAACAGATGTCAGACTTGGTTTAGTCAAAGTGAAATACATGAAGGATTTCTGATGACAGTGGCTTTTTTTCCTGTCATACTGGTATATAAATCTGTACTGTAACTTTGATGTCTATTATTATAGCATGTCTTGTATATAATCTAGACATGTCAATCATCTGTACATCTTGTGCAAAGGAAGAAGTTGTCTTTTTCATGTCTGAAAAAAAAAACATTTTAATGTTAGAACTGATTAACACCAATAACCCTAGTGCATTCTGGGAGAAGCATGACAGTCTTAGATGCCTCATGCTGCATTATAATACAACGGTTTACTGATTACAAACTTATTACTCTTAATCATAACCTCATTGCTTCAGTTCTGCTTCACTGTAGTCTACTGTATTTATTACAGTTCCTTATATTTATTTTTTCATAGTTTCTACCTCAATTTACTTCTTTCTACTCTATCCTTTCCCACAATGCTTACATAATGACAGATGAAACATTCAGCGAAGCTCCTGAGGTACCAAAACAGATCCTACCCACTAGCCCTTCATATTTTTTGTCCACTTCTCCTGTCCTCTGCTTTACCTGCGCCTTCCTGCTCTCTCCCTGCTTTCTGACCACATCAACTTACCTAGCTTTATGGATGGACCATTTCCCAAAGTTTCTCCAGCCAGCCTGGTCGACATGGGCATCCTGAGGCAATGTAGCAATTTCCTCATGTACACTGACATCCCACTTCTTCTAGTCCACACAGATTCATTATGTGAAAGATGCATCTGTATCAAGAACCTAGAATCCAGGTTCTCTTTCTCTCTAGTCAGTCCATCTGATACTAAGCAGGTTGTCAGCATGCACATCTTACCTCCTGCATCTACCAAACCAACAATAACAAAACCTACATATATGGAGGTCCTTACAAGAAGCTTACCTAAACATCAGAGACCTCCCAAACAAAAACACAAGCAGGCTTCATATAATACATCCTCTGCAGAACATAGTATACATAATATAGCACATACACAGTGCCTCACCAGTCAGGCCCCTAAGGCATAACAGAAAAACAAACATCTTAGCCATAGATGACTCAATTGTGAGACACACAGATATCCCCCTCACCAGGCTGGATAAGGAAAAGGTCACGGTCAGCTGTCTGTCAGGTGCCAAGATCTGTCACATCACACACGCACTCAAGTCTCTCAACAACAGACACTGTTATGACTCTGTTATAGTCCATGTTGCTGTGAACAACTTGAGACATACCTCACTGGTCTATTTGAAGAGAGACATGACTATGCTCTCGGATTATATGTCAGTTATGTCCCTAGCCTTAATCAGCATTTTACCTTTGCCTAGAATGATACCTCAGTACAAACAAAAAATGATTGACTTCAACAATTAGCTTACTTTCTGGTGTTATTCAAAGGGGATACAGTTGTCTGTCAACCTGGGAAGAAATGGTCGACAGACCTCTATACTTTGCCAGAGATGGTCTTCATCTGCCACCGCTGAGATTTCAGTTACTGGCTAAGGCTGTTGCCATCCCCATAATGCCTCTTTTAAGCAATGTCACAAGAACAAGATTCTCAGCATAAAAATACCCTCTAAAAGCGACCTTGAGGTTATGCTGCTAAATGCTAGGAGTCTAAACCAGAAACTGCACTCACTGGAAGCAGTCCTCACCCTGGAAGATGCTGACATTTGTGCAGCCACTGAGACCTGGTTTAAGGCTGCAGAGAGCACTCCAGTTTTACCAGGTTACATTTCCTTCCACATGTTCAGACCACAAACTGAAGGTATGAGAACTAAAGGAGATAGTGTATCAATATTCATTAAAGATAAATACACCTCTAGATTGGTTAAATAGCACAAATCCCTTGAACAACTTCAGGTGCAATTGACTGTAGGTAAGACCCCTCTTCAGGTCATTGCTAGCTATAGGACCCCCCCTCCATGAATCAGGACATCCACTCAGCCTACTTGATCTACTTGAGTCAATTAAGATACAACCAAACACCCTGGTTTTGGGTGACTTTAATTACCTGTCCATAGACTGGGTAAATTGTATGTGTTCTAATTCACTTTCCTAAAATTTTCTGGACTTTGTTAACTCCAATGCCCTAGACAAGCTGATTGACACACCCACAAGGGGCTCGAACATCCTGGAACTGGTGCTCACCAACAAGGGAGACCACTGCACCACCCCCAGTGTGTGGCCATCCCTAGTGAGATCTGACCACAAATCAGTCTCACTAGTAGTAACTATAACACAAGACCCCTCCCCTTTAGCAACAACTAGACTAAAAAATTTCTCCAAGTCCAATTACAACCTCTTACGTGATGGCATAAATAGCTTCATACCTCCTGCCCCCACTGATGGAACAGACACCTGTGATGAGTTATACACCAATGCCTTATACAATCACCTGCACAATTGCATTGACTCTGCCGTACCTGATAGAACTAAAGCAAGATTTTCAAGGAAAAACAAACCTGCCTGGTGGACAACTGCCATTAATAGGCTATACAAAAAGAGAAAGAAATTGCTGTCTAAGAGCAGTATGGAACATTGTCAAAATTGGAAACACTCCCTCCTCAACTTAAAAAAGCAAATAAGACTTCTAGTGAATCCAAATTAGCTTCTCAAACTAACTATAACCACAAGGCATTTTTTTAGTTACATCCGTAACTTCAAAGGTAAGGTTCATATTTGCACTGAACTTATAGTTAATGGTACTGCATATATAGAACCTGTGGATATAGCAAACCTGCTGGATGACAGGTTCAGTGCAAACTTCACTCCCCTGTCCCTGACACATATACCCCAAAGCATCCCAAACACTTGTCTCCTGCCTAGTATCTCTGAGGAGCAGGTCTTAAATACCCTCTCCAAGGCCAAACACACAGCCTGTATGGGACCAGACAACATCCTGGGCTGTGTTCTATATGGGTTAAAAAAAAGTTATGTGCTTACCATAACTTGACTCCACTCTCATTATTCATCACAAATGGGTCTTGGATTTGACTTTGGATCCAAACCGGCAACTGCTGGATAGATCCAGAGCTCAAGCTCCTCCCCTTCCCATAATTCTCTGCTGAATTGTAACCCTCAGATCGAGTTTGCTAGATAAGGAAAAGGGACAGCTCTGTATGTCCCGGAGACATACTATCCCCAAAGGGAACATTCCTCCATTATCTTCAGGTCCCCAGAACAAAGGGGAAGAAGGGCAGAAGCATGATGAATAATGACACTAGATAGCACAGATTTCAAGTTATGGTAAGTACATAACTGTATCTGATGCTATCCATGTCATTATTCATCATGGATGGGTCAGAATCTCCAGCTGCTATTATGGACCCCGGGAGGCCTCATGGAAGGATATGCCAGAGCACAGAAGAACCAAAGGAAGCCCTGTTCCGAGACATCAGATCCAACTTATAGTGAGAGACAAAAGTGTGAGGGCTTGACCAAGTAGAGGCAGCACAAATCTCATCCAGAGAAATCTTGGCTAGGAAGGTTGAAGACAGCCACAGACCTAGTAGAATGGCTTAACTGGTCTGATAAGCTCCACGTGCCTGCTATCATAAGTGTAGGAAATGCAACTAGCAATCCATCTGGAAATAGTTACCTTAAAGACAGGAAAGCCTGCTCTGGCCTGAGAAAAAGTCACAGAAAGCTGATCCAACTTTCAAAATTTTTCAGTCCTCTTAAGATAAAAATGTAGTTGCCTGTGAACCTCTAAGCAATGCAAAGTATATACTCCCTTATTAGAGTTGGGAAAGAAAACTGGTAGTTGAATAGACTGATTGAGGTTAATCTCCAAAGCCACTAGGAACAAATGAAGGATTTGTCCTGTGGGAAACACTATCCTTGTGGAAGATCAGGAAAGGGGGTTTAATACTGAGAGCCTGTAACTCAGGGACTCTTTTGGTAGAGGTAATAGCCACCAAGAAGGCCATCTTCCAAAAGAGAAATTTAAGATTATACAATGCTGCTGGTTTGAAGGGCTTTTGCATCAAAGACTGCAACATGAGTGTTAAATCCCATGCAGGAGAAGGATCTTTGATAGGTAAAAGGAGAAAGATCCCCTTTAGAAAGGCTTCACAAAGTTTCAAAAAAAGGTAGGACCTTCATTCAAATGGAAATTAGAGATAGCCGCCAACTGGAGTTTAATCATTATGGAGAAACTAGCACCTTCCTGAAAGAAAGAAGCCAAAAACAGCAAGCTATCAGAAACTGGGGCTGTAAAAGGATCTAAATTGCATTGTCTGGCCCAAATAGAAAATCCTGTACATTTACTGGAATACACCTTTTTGTAGATGGCTTTTGAGATGCCAAGATAATATTTCTGAACAGAAATGGAAGCCTGGACTGAGGATCACTAGAACTGGAGAAACCAAGTGGTTAGATGAAGAGTCTGAAGGTTAAGGAGGGGAAGCCCCTAGGGATGGGAGATGAGATCCAGAGCTGGATCCAATATCCATGGAGGATATCTCAGATGAGACCAAAGAAGGGAGGACCATGCCTGATGAGGCCAATATGGTGCAATGAGGATGACAGGAGTCTTCAAGTCTGATAGCTTTCTGCAAGATCTTTGGAATTAGAGGAGTGGGGGGTAAGCATAAAGGAGTCTCAATGGCCAATCATGAATTAGAACACCCCTGGGTGATGCCCTCTTCAGGGGAATCAGGGCAAATGTAGGTGCTTCATTTGTGGTTGATTGAAGAGGGAAAAAGATTGCAGCAAGGCTGACTCCAATGGTCAAAAATCTGACATGCCTCTGATGGATTCAGAGACCACTAGTGAGGACTCAAGATGGACCTTCTGAGCTTGTTGGCCAACAAGTTGAAACTGCTGGGAATGTGACTTGCAAGAAGACAGCACCTGGTAGACATTGCCCATTCTCACACTCTCATGGCCATCTTGCATAGGGGGATCAGACCATGTTCCCCCTTGCTTGTTGATGTAACAGACAACAGCCATGCTGTCTGTCTGAATTCCTATAGTCCCGAGAAGGAGAGTCTCCTGAAAGCTTGCAACATTAGAAAGACTACTCTAATCTCTAGGTTGTTTTTGTGCAATTTGGTCTCTATAGTGGATGACTTGTCTTGAACCGTCCTTCCCTGAAAATGTCCCCCCACCCCAACAGAGAGGCATCTGTAGTCACTGTGGCCTTGGGTGGGGGAAGACAAAACGGCCTGCTGAGAAAAAGATCCTGAGACTGAAGCCACCAGACAAGTGACTTCTTCCCACCTGCATCATCCTGATGGTTGTTGACATGGGATGAACCTGAGCAGACCACTGCACAGCTAGGATGCATTGCAAAACCTGCATATGATACCTGGTGAGTGGGACTAATTGAATGGTGGCTGCCTTTGAGCCTAACGACTGTAGAATTAGATGAGCTCCTGGATGCTCGAGAGCCAGCAGGTGAGATACCTAATCCCAAAGGAGTTGAACTGCATGCCAGAATAGTGCTGCAGTCTCTGACACTGTCCATTTCCACTGTGTCCATTTGAACTCCAATAAACTTCAAATTCTGGCATAGAAAAAGATTTGATTTGGGCAGATTGACCATGACACTGAACTTCTGAAAAAGGTTGAGAATATAGTTGGTGGAGCCAATTGTCCAGGTATGGAAAGACCTGGAAGTCTTGCAGCTTGAGATGACCTGCCACCACTGCCATACATTTGGTAAACCGAGGGGCTGTGGTGAGTCCAAAAAGCAGGGCTCTGAACAGGTAATTATTGGCCCCTAACCAAAAGTGCAGATGTCTCCTGGAGCATCTGTCAATCTTGATATGATAGTACATGTCCTTGAGATCCACTGAGCACATCCAATCATCCTTGCACAAGAGAGGCAGAAGGGACTGAACACTGACCATCTGGAAATTGGCCTTCTGAACTGACAGATTTAGTTCGCTGAGGTCCAAAATTGGATGCAGGTCCCCAGTCTATTTTTTGGCACCAAAAAAGAAGCAAGAGTAAGTTCCAAACCCTAGTTGTCCTGTTGGGACCTATTAAATGGCTCATTTTCAAAGAAGGTCTAGGACCTCAAGGTGGGCCAACTCCCATATGGCTGGGTGGAACATCTGGAAGATATTTTGACATCAGAGGGAACTGAAAAAAGAGAATGAAGTAATTCCTGGAAATAATCTTTAACACCCACTGATCTGAGTTGATAGCTGTCCAGGCTTGTGGGTGCAGGTAAAATATTCCTCCGACTGTCTCCAGGAGAGGACAGTCAGGCAGCACTTCAGGAGCACTGGAGGGGCTTCTCCGAGAAGGCTTCTCAAGGAGCCCTGATTCTGTAAACCCCTCTGCCTCTGTGGTAGCATCTAACATTGAATACCCTCCCCAGCTTGTGGAAGAGGATTCTAAGGGAGCATCCTGGAAGGAGGATTGAGTCCTGCAGAACCAAAGCTTCTTAATACCTCTTTGAGTCTAAGAAAAGATTTGTTGTGGGGTAGAAAATTTGATTCTGACAGTAGACAGAGTCTTTCCTTCCTGCTCATTGTGCATTAATGTTTCCTTGACAGAAGGACCAAACAAGGTTGAACTATCAAAGGGAGCACTGGTAAAGATGCCTTGAAGGGTTCAGCAAACCAGCAAAGGTGAAGCCAGGCATGCCATCTAATGGTAATTCCTGTGCCCACCACTCAAGAGGTGGGCTTCGCCATGATGGAGATCAACCTCATTGAAGCATTAGACGGGGAAGACAGAGTGGTTAGCTTAGGAGAGACCAGGTTTAGACTCTCCGGGTCAGTGAGGGAGGTGGTGAGGTCCAATACCAAATCCCTCTGAAGCTGGGTGAAATGTGTCATGTAGTTCATTGCCCTAAGTCTGAATGTAGCTGAGGCAAACACGCACTTCCCAAAATGGTCGATCACCTAAGACTCTCTATTAAGGGGATGGACTGATGAGGTCTCCTCTGCTAGCTCCTTTTTAGTAGCAGTGGCCACAACAATGGCATCAACGGTGAAGCTCTTACTCCAAAAAGCTTAATCTTTGCGGGGACCGATGAATTTGTCTGTCTTTTCAGGTATTGGTTTCACTGTGTCCAGATCCTGCCATGCCCTGCTGTTGATTAGTTCCGCAAATTCGTTAGCAGGTGGTGAAATCCAGGTAGAAGATGGGCCCATCCCAAAGGCCTTCAGGAACACAGACTCCTCCAAAGATGAGGTGGGGGAAGACCAACCACCTTTCTGCTTGAGAATTTCGAGGATGTCCCCAAAGGTCACTTCCTCAGACGGATGTCTGGGAAACCCATCTCCTTCCTTGAAATCTGTGTCCTCAGTGAGGAACTCCCTATGGGAGTCCGAGTGCCTCCTCTTGCATGTTGCCTTATAGCCAAACTGGAAAAGGTCCTCTCTAATGCTCAGAAGCCCAACAGACTGGACAATGCCTCCCTGTCCTCTCCTGTGGTCACAGCAGCCCTGGAGGGAAGAAAGGACCCTGATGTATGACCAAGGCTCCCAGACAATATCGTCCCAGAGCTGTTTAGTGCTGAAACCCCAAGAGGAAGGGAAAGGTCCAAAAACTCTGGGCCCAGCCTCATGGGATCATGGGAGAGCTTGTTCCATGGGCAATGGAACAGAACCTGCCAGGGATGCTGATGATGTCAGGAAGGGAGGGATACCAGACATTGTTGACCTCTCACAGGGAATGCTTTGGCCCTGGCATTCTGAACCTAAATGAGTTGGAAGAGGAGAGTGAAGTCCCATGGATGGAAAGGGACCCCTAGGCAACTGAGCTGGGGAGGGTAACAAACTCAGCTCAGTCTGGGCCTTGAGGAAACTCCTCATCATCCTGTCCTTATCTACTGGTAGAAAACTCCTGGAAGATTTGGAAGGTATAGAAAAATGCCTCATTCTAGCTGCAGACCTAGACAGTGTCCTGTGATCCCTGGAAGGAGACCAACTCCAGTGCCTCGGATCTGAAGACCTAGATCTTGAGGAAAAGCACTCTATAGCTATCGGATCCAAGATAACAATCGGATCTGAAGCCTTAGTAGGATCTGATGCCTTAGCTGGAATGCTAGATGGATCTGATGAATGGGACAGATCCGGGGAAGGCTTACACTGAGTCAGAACCAAAGACCTCTGAGGCATAGAGGTCTCGGACCCAAGCGGCTGATCCAATGCCCTTGGAGTGGATGAACCTAGATCAGAAGCCATAGAGGCTGGACTCGGATCCAGGAATCTGCGATCAGAGAGCCTCATCTCTTTTGAAGGAGACCTTTTATGAGGGAGTAAGGACCTCTTTTTAGGATCCTGAGAAGCCGAGGAGGAGAAACCAAAAGTAAGGGGGCTACCCTTAGCTAACCCTTTCAAGAAAAGTTTATTTCTGTGCTCCGTGAGGCCCTTGAATTGAATCGAGCACAGATATTCTATTCAATCTCAAGAGGGGCTGTCCTAAACCATAAACACACTCCTTGTGTGAGTCAGAATGGGGCATCTTCCGACCTCATGAGGAGCATCTTTTAAAACCAGATGGTTTAGCAGACATACTGTTAAGATAAAAACACACACAGACCATGAGGGAGACTGCACGCACACACAGACTACCCCCTAAATAAAAAGAAAGGCACTAACCAACCCTTAAAATTACAACTACTTCTATCTCCTTTTTGTTTGTAAGGAAAAAAAAGTAAACTTAATAATTAGCTAAAGGGAAAGGAAGGACCTGCAATAAAAAAGGGCAGGAACCTGACCAACAAACTAAATAAAAGTACTGGGATGGGAAGAATCTCGCACTAACTAGACCAAAAAGATCCTAAAGCACTTAAAAAACAAATATACGGCCAAAAGGATCTAAGAATCCTCCCAAAAAGGAATAAACACTTATCTTAAATATCTGAAGACAGGCATACCCCTGTGTCCCTCTTGGACATGGGCAATACATGCTGATTTTTGTGTCTGGTTGAACCAGACTCCCTTGGGAACATGGGTTGAACTTGACTAGGCTGGTAAGGGCCCTGGGGCCTTTAGCCTAGTTACCTCCTATTATCCTATGATCCTAATGTAATGTCTCCCCTGAAAACACACATATATTTTATTTTATTCTCATCTGGCCAGCTGTGGCATCCAGCACCACATATTCTATATCACTTGTATGTAGCTGCAGTGATTTACCTTTTGTTGGATGTTGCCGGATGTTGAAATTGTGAATAAATATTAAGGAAAAAATGTGCAGCAGATGTTGAAAGCTGCATCGCACTCTTCCTAAAATGGAAAGATCAAAACACACTGAGATAAAAGCCCTCAAGCAAAAGAAAAAAATAATGAATGCAATCCAGCCAAAGAATGGAGGATAGTCATAACCAGTTAGGTGGGACAGGGTAGGAAAGTGATGCAACACTTGTTTCTCAGGTTTAGTTTCCAGCTGGGGTGTCCTCTGCATGTAAGTCCTGCATCCATGTAGGTCTACACTTGGACCTCTGGCTTCTTTCAACAACCTGAAGACATGCTAGTTAGTGAACTGGCAAGCCTTAAAGTGTGTGTATTGTATATATATATATATATATATATATATATATATATATATATATATATATATATATATATGAGTGTCTATATATGTGTGCATGTGCCTGCGTGCACATCCATGTGGAGGGTCATAAGGAAATGTGTGGGTGTTTTTGCTTCTGTGTGCATCCTGTGATGGACAAGATTTTAGCCTTGTGTCTTTTGCTTGATGAAATAGTCTAAGGATTTCTAGTGATACTTCATAAGAATATCAGAAAAATGAATTAGGACAAAAGCTGATTTACAATCATGTAACTTTTTCTGTGCTGTTTTTCACAGTGCAGGGAAAAATATTCTTTCAGACGTAGATTACAATATTGCAGGTATGAGGTACAGTATTCTTGCCAATATTTATTGGAAGACCTATCATATTTGAAGGTGTCTGTGTCATTTTACCCTAACATTTTGACTTAGTATATATGCAGGGTACTCTACTTAATAGTCCCACTATTTTGCATGCAATTGTTTTGGTTTTGTGAGCTAAAAACCTGACTCTTATCTAGTGAACCATAATATAGCTTCAACAAAACAGTGCATTAGTGAATTTCTTTAAATTCCTTAACTCATAAACTATCATAATAAAAGTGTTGTCCCTTTTTTATATTTTGTGGATAATAATAGAAAATAATAGATATTTTGCTTGTGAAGAAATGCTTCCTATTATCTGTTTCATAACTGCATAATGTCTAACTGAATTTGTTTTAGTTTTCATTAAATACAGTATTAGACACACAAAAAAGTTAATTTTATAATTAAAAGCACTTCATTTTATATTTGAAACATAATATTAACATTTGAACTTATTTATCAGGAGTTACAGCAGTTGAAAATTCATTTGGATTTTACCGTGATACCTGTCTGCAGATGGCTTGTAGAATTTAATTTTCATTTACTAGGTAGAACATTTTATTATAACAGGGCTTTTGTTTGCTTTTCATTTTGATCATGTTCAGGTCCTCTGCCACTTTTGAGTGATCTTTAATGCTCCTTTCTGCTTGTTGCCTTGTTATTTCTTATTAGAAAGTCTCCTGTCATGTGTTGATCTCTGATCAGTTAAAATTTCAGCCTAGAAGTATAGATTAGCCCTGATATGTTTCATCACAAAAGAAACATTCCAAAACTGAATGGCACAGTATCTGTGCTGGGTTTTCAAAGGATGAAATTCTTTGTAGGTAATTTGAACTTGCAGTGAGGTTATGGGAATTATGAACTACTTTGAGATCCTTTAAGAATAAACCGACAATAGTAGAGTTATAGAAAATGCCATATTATCTGGATAAAATCATGCTTTTCCTAGAAGATCAAACATAACAGCAGCTTAATCCAGTAATAAGATCTTATTGAGACTGCCAGGAGACAGTTACATGGTCTCGTGAGAATTGTGGTTAGCCACAGGTCATTTATGTATCCGGGCACTGGCATACCATGGTAATGATCATTGTTATCCCATGCTTCATGGAGGGCCTTTGGAATAACATTTTTGATTCTCCTTAGAGATAACCCTTTCAATTGAAATGCTGAAATATCTGCATTTTGAATGCACCGATAAAAGAAATATGCCGATCTAACAGTAAAATGCTACAGAATTAACTTTAGTATATAACATGTTTTGTAATCTAATAATTATGTTTTTTTGGGAAGTTAAGAAAAATAAGAAATTGCTTTTATACATTTTCATATTCTGCTGACTTGCACTTCAGTTAATTTTTTCATGACCTTTAACTTTAGGTCACCAGTTTGACATTGTTTTGAAGGATGTTATTTTAATTTTATACAAAACAAGACTGCTAATTTAAATGTATTGCAAACTAAAGACCCAGTAGACATCTTTCATATACAATCTTCAACTTCCAAAGTATTTTGATTGCTTTCTGTCAAAATGTATTTTTAGTGCAAATGCTATAAAATGCTTAAAGCTGAAAAATGAAACACAGTATGTAGATTCTGAAGCCTTGATACAGCAAAACAGCAGCACGTGTTAATGAAAATACTAGAAATTATGGCACACAACATATTATGGGTGTAGCTTCATCTAAAATGTACAGAAATGCATGTGTCTTTGTTATTTAATGCTTAGCATGTATATACCAGCATTATGTGCTCTCTGTAAAGTCACCTCAAAATCATCCAAAGTCCTGATCTCACGTACCAGTTGGACACAATCTTGTGATGCAGGGAACATATAAAAAAGTTTTTTTTTTTTTTCCAAAAGCCGTCTACATTGAAATATAGCAATATAAGATTCTGGAGAGAAATCAGTCATTTTTAGGTGAGTCTAAATTAACCAGCCACCACAAAATGCAACAAATTGGCCAACTCCCTATCATCTACAAGAACATCTTTTCAGGCGCTCAGGCAGTGCCTCCTCCTGCAGTCCAAGCACTTGCAGCTTGAAATGTAACCAGCCATGAAGTTAGTAGATGTATAGAGTAGATGCAAAGCTTTAGTGCTCTGGTGCAGTTTATCTAATTCCAAGTTCATCAAAGCCTGCAGCAACTTCATATCACTACCTATTAGGCACATTAAAAATGTATCATCCTCAACTGACACATTTGGTAAGCTGTAACACTCTTCACATAAAAAGGTCACCCAAGTTCTCTCTTCACATACAAAATCTCCCTTATAGCACCCTTGCACCCCTCTCAAAAATGTTAGACAAAGCAACCTGTTGAAAGCTGTCTGTCCATGTACCTTATCCCCTTTGTCCTGCTTATTAATCAAGTAACATGGCTTTAGATATGATAATTGCACTTTAATAGCCACTCTTTCTCTATCTAAGCACATTCTCCACAGCACAACAAACTCACCCGAGCTGTTCTTTCTGACTTCACTGAGGGAGTCTGTCTCAGATGAGTACAGTAATGCCCTGGCACAAGTTTGATGCTATAATCTCTGTCCTAATCCCTACAGATGGATTGAGAATTACATTAGCAACTCTTCCTTCTGAATGGGGAAATAAAACTGTTACTCAAAAGCCAGTTATAAGAAGTCTTGATGTACTCATGGGGTTTATCTCAGGACCTTGCATTCCCCCCCTCTGTAAGCTCTTGAAGTCTTCCTGTTTTCTCCTTTGCTAATGATGTGGTGGTCTGTGTTTCCCACATTCCCAGAACACTATCCACTCACCTTGGCAAGGTTTACAGAAGGTTTAACTTGTTGGGGACATCCCTACCCCCAGAAAGGCTGACACTATAGTGTCTGGCACTGCCAAGAACTTTTTACAAGTTCCTGGTGTCACTCATCTTGTGTAGCTAGTTAAGATGAAGAGGCTCGGGTGTTCATTTATATACTTTATTACATACAAACATCAGGATTCATAGTAGCAACATAAAATATAAATTAACTGACTGACTACTACACATACATACATGCTTAGACCTCTGCAGTTCACTACAAATTAGCAGTCTTGCTTGCACATGCTCAGTATTTATACACATGTGCTAGCTCACTGGAAACCTTCTTAAAGGTACATACACATTCTGATCTACATCCTCCCTCTTTACTGAGCTGTCTTGCAATGATAATGACATTTGAATAGGCATGCAAATTATACAGGCAATAATGAATAAACAACATTCATGTCCAAGTTGCTGATTATATGGATCATGGTCTGGAGATGCGACCTGATTTAGTAATGTAGCAGTTAGGACTGAGCTTATCAACAAGGAAAGTCATTGTTGAATGATCTGCTTTAGGACTCTTGAGGATATTCTCTGGAACAGAGGTATTTGCTGGAATGTCTCCTGAAACTGGAACATTGGATAAGTCACTCTGAGAACTAGAGTCTTTATCACAGGCAAGATGCTGAAATACTGGCTCGGACAGCTGTACTAAATATTCCCGATTCTGTCTAAATTCTACTTCCTGTGATTCCACAATGTACGATCTTGGCTCAGAACATTAACTTTTCATGACTCCAATACGATCAAAACCTTTTGCTATCTGCATTCTCACTATCTCCCCTTCTTGTAATGGATTGAGCAGTTTGCTGGTCTTATTATAATAGGACTTCTGTGACAAATGCTTTTTCATGAGTCGAGCTTTCACTGCTTTGTTATTCTTAGCACATGGAGCTGAAATATTGCTACTGGTTGGTAGTGTGGTTCTGGTTTGTCTTGACATAAGTCTCTGGGCAGGTGAACCAAGATGTTTATCATGAAGAATGTTTCTGAGATTCAGGAGATTCAGTAAAACATCGGTATTCTCTAGTTTTAACTTCTCTAACAACTGTTTTGCACTTTGAACTGAACGTGCTGCCAAACCATTTGACTGTGGGTATTCAGGACTACTCGTAATATGAATAAAACCCCACTTTTCAGAAAATCTCTTGAACTGCTAGCTTGTAAATTGTATACCATTGTCAGAATTAACTTTGTGCAGACTACCATGGACAGAAAAATGTCTCCTCAACTTAGTAATGACAGTACTGGATGTGAAATTAGGAAGTACATCAATCTCAAACCAATTTGAGTAAGAGTCTACTAACACCAAATAATGTTGACCATTCCATAATAAAATGTCTGTAGCTACTGTTGACCAAGGTAGTTCAGGAATTTGGTTTAGGTGAAGTGGTTATTTCTATTGATGTGGTTTAGTACTATTACAAATAGAATAAGATGAAAGTACTCTCTCAATATCACTTAACACAGAAGGCCAAAATATTAGTCCTCTCACTTGTCTTTTGGTAGAATCAGTTCCTGGGTGGCCACGATGCAAGATTTTAATATACTCTTGTTGCAAAGATTTTGGAACAATCACTTTTGGACCTTTCATGATGCTACATTGTCAGACAAAATCTCATCTCTGTAGGGAAAATAGTGTTGTACTTCTGCTGGTAAACAAGATTGCTTTGATGGACATCCTTGACTGATAAGGTGGTTGAGCTTCTCAGGAATTGGCTCTGAAGCTGTGTGAGCTCTAAGCTCAATTTCTCAACACCCTTTAACTTCAAAACCAAGTTGCTCATTTTCATGCTGTTCAGTGTTTTTTCTGGGTGATCTGGATAAAGTATCCGCAAGATAAAGGGGTTTGCCTTTTGTGTAGGCAAGACTGAAATGCATTGCAATTTTGCAGGAGCTGTGTGCATAGACTTTCTCAAAAGAATGACTACAAGTTGGTGGTCAGTCTGGATTTGAATAGGTCAGCCATAAATATAATCATGGAATTTTGAACATGCAAACACAATTGCCAAGAATTCTTTCTCTGCCTGACCATACTACATCTCAGTTTGAGTAAAAATTCTCGATGCATAGGCTACTGGTCTACCCACTTGAAGAATAACTGCACCAAGACCAAACTTAGAAGCATCACAAAAAAGTTACTGGTTTGTGAACATCATAGTATCTTAAAGTAGGTGGATTGGCAATTCTCTTTATCAGGACATCAAATGCTCTTTGGTGTTTTTCTAACCAGGACCAGGTTACATCTTTGTGTGTCAACTCTCGCATCTTTGCGTGTCAACTCTCGTAGCAGTGCTGAAAGTTGGCTCAAATCTGGAATGAATTTGCATAGATAGTTAACCATGCTAAGAAAATGTTGTAGGGCTTGAACATTGTCTGGTGCTGGCATCTCGAGAATGACTGTTTGCTTGGAAGGATCTGGTCGTAAGCCTGAAGTGGTAAACGGATGACCAATATAAGTAACTTCTTGTAGCCTGAATTTGCACTTCTGAGGATTCAGCTTAAGATTCACTTCACAAGCTCATTTCAGAACTTTCCTGAGGTTTCTATTATGTTCGACTTCACCATTGCCTCCTATAAGAATATCATCTACTATAACAGCACATGGATAGCCTGAAAAAAATTGTTCCGTTGCATGCTGAAAGACTTCACTGGTAAAATGTATCCCAACTGGCATTCTCAAAAATCTGTACCTGCCAAAAGGAGTACTGAAAATGGTTAGCAATGTAAATTTTTGGTCAAGCAAAATTTGCCAAAATGAGTATTTTGCATCTAAGAGAGGAAAAACAGTGGCATATGGCATAAGAGCAGCAACTTCTTCAACTGTACCCATTGGATGATGAGGTCTTTTCAGAGTTTTGTTCAAATCTTGTGAATCAATACATATTCTGATATTATCTGAGCTTTTCTTATGAGCTACCACCATGGAGTATACCCATTCAGTTGGTGCTTCTACTAGACAAATCACTACTTGCTACATCATTCTGTCTAGCTTGGCATTGACTCTACCCTGCATAGCTACTGGAACTTTCCATGCTGCTCTGATGATCTGTCATGCCAACAGAGTATTCTTAAACACAATGCAAAATATGTCCCTTGTAATTATATATGAACATGCACACACACCAGGTGCATGTAATAACATTCATAGGTTCATAGGTTCATACTAGGCTATCTGCCCTAGGGCATTTGCAAGCCTAGCCAGAGTGTGTTTGGCTTTCGCCACCCATTTTAAAATGAATTTTGCTATGCCCTTTTTCGAGGTTAGTATACTGTGCATCTGTCTAACAGTGACACAGAAGTGATACCCGGAGTAAATCTACAATCTCCCATCCACTCATCAAAATTTCTCTTGAAGAGAGTAAATAAGGGACTCTGCCTAACCTGGACTGGGATTTTATTCCAGAGTGAAGGGAGCCTCTGGGTTATGAATCTGTCCCTCCAGCATGTCCTATTTATTTCAGTGCTGAGGTTCAAGTCTCTCAAGCGCGTAGCTCGATGGGATTTGGATTTTCTGAGGTGCAGCATGTCCATTAATTCCGGGTTGGACATGGCTTTATACGTCAGGCATAGATCGCCTCTGAGCAGGTGGTATGCCACTGAGTAGAGCTGGAGTTTCTTTAACTGGGCAGCATATGTCATCTGTTTGAGCCCTTTGATCCTCTTGGTGAGGTATTTTTGGGGTCTTTCCAGTTGCTGCAGGTGTCTGGTAAGGTACATCCCAAAAGGGGCATTGTAAATTATGGGCCTGATGAGGGATGAATAAAGAGGCATGATGACCTCACCTGATCTAGATGTGAATCCCTTCATGATTAGGTGGGCTATATAAAATGATTTTCTAACCACTTTGGCCACGTGGTTGTCGAATGAGAGATTGCTATCAACTTGGGTCCCCAGGTCCCTAATTACTTCTTCTGTACTTAATGGATTACCATCTATGTGGTAATTTGTGGGCACTTTGTTTTTGCCGAAGGGGATGACTATACACTTTTTGGCGTATAGCTTGAGGTCATGGCTCTGGCACCAGTTGTATGTTTCTATGAGGCCCTTTTGTAGGATGCTTGTGTCGGCTGGAGAGTCGATTATGGCACCCAGTTTGCAGTCATCTGCGAACTTGGTCAGCCACAGTCCTTCCGTGTTGGCCTGTACCTCCGAGAAATATATACCGAACAAGAGAGGTCCCAGGACTGAGCCTTGTGGGATGCCACTTGTAACTGCTTTGGAGTCTGACATGGCTCCAGCAATTCTAACCATGTGGGTTCTGTTCTTGAGCCAGTTTGCAACCCATCTAGTGACATAGGGGTTTATGTTTAACTGGTGAGCTTATCTATAATGCCCGAGTGGGATATTGTATCGAAGGCTTTTGCGAGGTCCAGGTAGGCTGTGAGGACCACCTTCCCCTCATCAATGGCCTTGGTGACTGTTTCAAAGAAACTGACCAGGTTTAAGAGGCAGGATCTGCCCTTAACAAAGCCAAACTGGGTAGGATCCAGTGTCTGTAGGTCCCCAATATCTTTATTTATGAGGTCCATGATGATCCTTTTCATAGCTTTGCAGACCAAGTTAGTCAGGCTTATGGGGCGATAGTTTCCAGGATCCGTTGAGGCACCACCTTTGTGGAGAGGGACCACTGTTGCTGTACACCACTCTTTGGGTACATATCCTGTAGTAAGGCTGAGATTGAACAGTAGTTTTATGTTTGAGTTTAGTTCTTCTTGGAGTTCATGTAGGATGCAGCCCGGGACACTGTCTGGTCCCATTGATGCTGTGTTTTTTGCTTTGGAGAGGGCGGCTCTTACCTGAGCATCTGAGATGTCAGGGGGGCAGCACACTGCTGGGATAGATATTTGCCCTTTTGGTGGGGAAGGGGGGGAGAAGTTTGCGCTGAACCTGTCAGCTAGGATGTTGGCAATGTCTGTGGGTTCGGTGTATTTTTTGTCATTTTGGACTAATTCTGAGTATTTCTGGGAATTCCCACCTAGGTTTCTAACATAACTAAAGAAAGTCTTGTGATTATCCTTAGCGTCCTGTGCAATTTTTCTCTCAAAGCTGGCCTTAGACAATTTTATGAGTGCCCGTAGTTTTTTGCTAATACTGATGATGCCTTCCCTTTTTGGGATTTTGGTCTATCATGTAGTAGCTTCCTCCTTCTATTGTATAGTTTGTTTATGGCTGGGGTCCACCAGACAGGGCGCTTGCCGTTGGAGGATTGGGTCTTGGTTTTGTTTGGGATTGCATGATCCATGCATTCCTGAAGGTGTTCATAGAATGCATTTATAAAGGATTCTGCAGTCTGGGCTGTATTTTCCACAGGCCCGGGGGCTTTGAAGGATTCCACCTTGGTTTTGAGGAGTGTGAAATTTGCTTTAGAGAAGTTTTTCACTATGATTTTCTGGGCAGGGGCTGGGGTCGGGATGTGAATATCTAGTGAGATTAGTTTATGGTCTGATCTTACCAGTGAGGGATACACTTCTGGTCTGGAGCATATTGTCCCCATGTTGGTGATGATCAGGTCCAGTATGTTTTCCCCTCTTGTGGGAGTGGTAACAAGCTGTTCCATAGCATTTGAGTTTATAAATTCTAGGAACCTTTGGGCTAGGGTGTTGGAGCTAGAGTAATGCTCCCAGTCTATGTTTGGGTAGTTGAAGTCATCCAATATACTGGTGTTAGGAGAGACCTTCATATTTTCCAGTGTTCTCAGGAAGGCTGAGTGGGGTTCCTGAGTTTGGGAGGGTAGTCTGTAGCAGGCTATAAACTGGAAGGCAGTTTTACCCACTGTTAGTTGCACATGGATAGTCTCTGATGCTTTGTGCTGTGCCACCAACCTGCAGGTGTAGATATCTTTGATGAATATTGATACTCCCCCTCCTTTTGTGGTTCGGTCCAAGTTTTGAGGCCAAAAAACATGGTATGAGGTATAACTTGGTAGTGCTGGGGTGCTCTCGGGAGCCTTGAACCAGGTTTCTGTTACTGCACAGATATCGATGTTCTCCATGCTAAGGAGAGTTTCGAGTGTGTGCATCTTGAGGTTTAGACTTCTGGCATCAAGTAGCATTACTCTTAGTTTCTTATCCCTTGTGATACCTATGGAGGTGGGTTTGTCTTTTGAGCCTTGCCTAAAAAAGGCACTATGGGGGTGGCAAGAGCCTTTGCCAATATCTGAAAGCCCAGGGGTGACAGGTGCAAGCCATCCCTAGCGAAGCATCGTGGCTTGTCGAGCATGTCATCCCAGGCTGACAGGCATTGGATCCCCTTTGAATGACACAAATACTTAAGCCAATTGTTGAAATTGATCATCTTGTCTTCATATTATGGCATCATTCTTGGTGAGGGTAAGATGCTACTCAAGGTCAGGGTCATACCGGCCTGGGCTACATGCTCAGAGAGCTCCTCTATGTCTCCTTTCATGTAGTCCAGGGAGGTACGTCTCAGGTCATTCACACCAGCATGGACAATGACTGAGTCATATTTGTACTTGCCTTGGAGTGACCTGAGTGCTTGTGTTATGTGGCAGATCCTAGCGGCCAACAGGCTTCTTCTTGTTCAGTCTGGTGAACGGGATGTCAGTGTGCCTGACAATAGAGTCACCTATTACAAGTGTATCAGGTGTATTGTTTAGCCTTAAGGGCTGTGACTGTTCGGCACACTGGCTTTGTGAGCTATGTGTTGCACGTGTTTTGTTTTGGGGCAGTGGTTGCTTGAGTGTCTGCTTTGGAGGTCTCTGTTGCTTAGGCAGATTTTTATTTAGAGCTTCCAAGTATGTTTTTGTGTGTTTATGTGTTTGGTTTGCTGTTGTGGTAGGTCTATGTGAGACTGGAATTGTAGTGAGTGTGGTTTCCTTCTCCTCCTGACTGGTTACGGCAGTACTGAGTTGAGAGAGCTTAGCCTCCAGTTTGGCTATATGGTTGCATCTCTCACATGTGTTGGAATTTGTTGGGAGGAGGAGAGGGTTGTCTGTGTACATGAGGCAGTTGTAACATTGCCTCAAGATTCCCAGATTCACCAGCTGGACCAGAGAGGAGATTGACAACTGACCTTTGGACATGCTAGAATAGTATTGGGAATTCCTTTATAATTGAAAAAGGGGCCAGTGGGGAACAAGGTACTCAAGGGGAGTTTGTGAGGGTGTAGTGCTTTTAATTTTTTAGTGCTGACTTATATAATTGCTTTAGTGAGCAAGTGCCAGGCTTTAGAGTAGGAATAGGGTGTTTATTATGAGAACTAGATCAGTTCTAAGGGAAAAAGTGAAGAGCAGACTTTGTGGAGCCGAGAATCGTTTTAACCCAATTAAGCAGCATTGTCCGATGCTGCGCTATGCGCAAAATCACGCAAAGCCGTGCTAAAGCAGGTTTTATACAGGGGGGGCTTAATAGAGCTAGAAATTGGCCCAAAACGGCCAATAGACTACCAGATTCTTGTGCTGGGAACACTCCTCCAGGGATTGATAGGCTGCTCTAAGCTCCCCACTGCCACTGGTGAACAAAGAAGCCTCCCTTTATCCAAGAAAGGAAATGGGCAACACAGGAACTTTCCAAAAGTCCAGAATACAGCAAATCCTGTATTTGGACTACTCTAGGTTAGGAAAGACGGGAAACAAGGATAATTTTTTTTTCTTTTTTTGCAACAAACAGCAGGAAAATGCAATAAATATGTAACACAGGCTAGCGCACTTGAGTGTGTAGCCTCAACAGGTAAATGCAACAAACAGGGCAAACTTTAAAAGTGCAAGTGCAAAAACAACTTTACACTGTTTAAAACAGTTCAAGAAGCAGAAATACTTGCAGTTTAGCTAGATTGGACAGTCACCCAGGTAGTAGCAGCAAAAAAAAAAACACTTTTATCAGGTTAGCAGTCGCTCTTTTAGCCTCTCTGCTGCTAGCACCACTCTGCAGGACCACGAGGAGCTTGGCTGAGTAGTAACAAGCGCAAAAACTGCGCCAAAGCGGGTTTTATACAGGGGGACCTGAAAGAGCTAGAAATTGGCCCAAAATGGCCAATAGACTACCAGTTTCTTGTGCTGGGAACACTCCTCCAGGGATAGATAGGCTGCACAATAAAGTCTTCCAAAGACTGTACTTTGCAATATATTATTTGAAATGGCTGTATTTGTGAAATAACTTCACTATAACACTACACAAATTTGTGAACATTTTGTACACTTCAGGTACTTCAAGTAGCTTTAGTTAATGTGAAAAATTAGCACATCGTGAAAAATACTGTCATTTTCATTGTATGAGATTCAGATATAATTTCAAGCACTTTTGTAACTATTTCAAATATTTTTATCAATACGTCACAGTTTCAGACACTTCATTTAACTAGAAATTCATTTTGAGCATTCTGAGTGCTTTGTTTTATACTTGTTGGGTAAAAATAATTTAAGCATGTTTTAGTACCTGGAATTCATTTCTGACCTGTTTTGTGAGTTGTTTGAGCAGTAGGGATGATCCACTCCTATATATTCCTCCAACTTCAACTGAGTGCCTCATGGTCTTGACTCTGGATCCCATTCTGGCACCATGTCACTCATCTTGTGTAGCTAGTTAAGGTCAAGAGGTGTTCATTTCTGTACTTTATTACATATAAACACATCAAGATGCCTAGCAGCAACATAAAATATAAACAAACTGACTGACTACTACACATATAGGGTCCCTATTAATTTGACGAAACTTTAGCTTGTTGAACTTCAAAAGATTGACAGCTAAAAATCGAAACATCCAAACCACTAATGATCAGCTAAGTGAATTTTTTCTAGTGGAAAGAATTTGCTTGGCCATTACATAAAGCCAAAACCTTTCAACCTGAATTAAGTGGGGGGGCTTTGCCCCTACACTCAACTAACTAAATATACTAACTCTGAGATTGCTCCACATTGGCCAAGCAAATTCTTTCCCTGAGAAAAAATTTGCTTAACTGGCCATTTGCGGTTTGGCTCTTTAGATCTTTAGCAGTTGATCTTTTGTAGTTCGACAAGCTAAAGTTTCGTCAAATTAATAGTGACCCACAAATATTTACATGTTTACACCTCTGCAGCTCATTGCAAAATGGCAGTCTTGTTTGTACATACTCAGTATTTATAGACATGTGATAGCTCACTGGAAAGCTTCTTAAAGGTACATACTCACTCTGATCTATACCTGGTACTTTGGCTATGCTTGCAGCAAAGGAATTCCTGCTGGTCATACCTTTTATCTCCTGGTTAATCTTCCAGCTAACATTTGCAGGCCATACTGATACAGCGGATAAAAAACCTCATGATATTGTTTGTCAGTTTGCCCAGAATTGCCCAACATTTAATCCTTGATGAAATCCACCAATGTAAAAGGAGTTCTGATACTGCTTACTATTAATTACAAAAACGTACTTAACTACAATAGATTACACGTCATGATTAACAAGATATTCCACATTATGGTTCACACTCAACATGAAAATCACTGTATCACACTGACCAAAGCCAAAATGCTGACCAACACCTAGAAGGTTACCATCATCACTTTTTCCCTAAACAGGAAATTATTTTTTCTTTTTACTTTTTACTTTCTTTCTTTTTTATGTCATGTCTATAGTAACATGACTGACCTTGAGTCTGTACTTCACAGTCCTTAATCCTGGCAACATTAATTGTTCCCACTGTCTGGGGTGAGTAACAATCCCCCAAACCTGTCAAAAAGGGTTGGTGGCTGCAGGAAGAAAACATACTGAAAGCTGTCACTGGTACTAGATGAGATAAAGCTTTGATACTGAGTGATGGTCATACTCCACCTTACAGGATGGCTTCATATTTTAATAGCCACTGTCAGCAGTAAGGCATGAGGAAGGAGTGCCTTCTCCCTGGATGATAGCTTATTAGCACCTCCTGTACCACATGCAGACCTAACCTGGCTACAACAAATATCCCATTTCTAGAACTTTACCTAAAGGCAGCTGGTCAAGGTTTCATTGGTCCTCCATTCAACATGATTGTTCCAACAGGTGAAAGATGCTTATCAAACTCTGGTCACCTGGGTCACACTCAGAGTTTTTTTCCATCTTTGCCGATGGAACTGAAAACAAAATTTAATTTCTGAATGACTATTGATGCCTCTCATCTTCACTTCAAACCCTTTCCTGCATACTCATCATCCTCCAGTCCCTTCACCTTTCTCTTCACAGTGTGCACAGATTGGAATGCTCCAGTCCCTTCCTCTTTCTCCCCACAGTGTGCATGTCTAGAATCCTCCAGTCCCTTTGCATTTCTCCTCGAAGCGTGCACAGATTGGAATCCTCCAGTCCCTTCTCCTTTCTCCCCACAGTGTGTACAGGCTGGAATCCTCCAGTCCCTTTGCATTTCTCCCCAACGTGTGCACAGATACGAATCCTCCAGTCGCTTCGCATTTCTCCACAAAGTGTGCACAGATTGGAATCCTCCAGTCCCTTCACATTTCTCCCCAGAGTGTGCACAAATTGGAATCCTCCAGTCCCTTTGCCTTTCACCCTATAGTGTGCACAGATTGGAATGCTTTAGCTAAACATTCTTTTTGCTGGTGGCCAAAGGCCTAGGCTGCACTTTCTGAACCTTATAGGTGTGTTCCCTTTTACCAACAATTTAAAGCCTGCCTAGTCTGCTAAGACTTTGCAAATACTGTGTGCTGTGGTTGAGAAACAATATGTGCAATGCACCCGTAAATGTCTCTTAGCTAGAAACTGTTGGTAAATTTGAATGATGGTTCTGCAAATGTTCAGGTTGAATCTCTTAGCAGCTTTGCTGTTATGCTTTGTTAACTCACTGTATGTACTGCATGTGTTTGCATTGTATGCTATTTTTATTTTTATATCAGTGTCTTGTCTGCATTTTTTTAAACAAGAAACATCTTTGTTAAATTATCACTTATGACATAGGTAATCATGCATTTATATAAATGAAAACAAACAGTATTGACACATTTTCACTTGCAGATATTATGCATCACTTTTAGTCTATCCAGTCATTGTCAGTCAACCATTACATAGCTCCTTCAAGTCCAGCCTTTCCTTAAAGCTAATTCATCCTCCAAGGCATTATTCTGCATGTATTGTTCCCACAATTCCCATTTTTTTTCAAAGTCATTTGTTCCTACTCTTTTTTAAAAATTGCACTTCCAGTTGGTTTGTCTCAGTTGTGATATTCACTACTTCTATTAGACTTTTATTTCCATTGTCTAGCAATTGCTTTTTTGGCAGCCACCAAAATTAAACTCAGCAAGACCTTACTATGTATAGGCAATTATGATTCTGTATCATAGCTCAGAAAGAATTCTTAATTATACCAATTTGTTCACCCAGTATTTCTACTAGACTAGTCTACAGGATCATGTTTAAAGTCTGCCAACTTATTACACTCCCCAAAAATATGTTCCCAGTTACCACTTTCTTACCCATCACATCTCCAACATTTGCAATCTACCTTTGGAAACATTTTTTGGAGTGTGCTTGGGGTATAAAAATACCTATGCAAACATTTCCAAGCAAAGATCTTAAATTTTCTAGACTTTATTGCATATTTAGGAGCCAAATATATATATCACTCCATTATTTCTTTGTAAATTACTTATCCATTCCCTCTTCACAACTCTTTCTAACCTCCTCTGTTTTATTCCTATACATCATGCACTATTTTATATGCCCTATTAATTTCCTCTTTTAACATCACCTTCTGCTCTACATTCTACAAGAAACTGTACCAGTGCTGACCTTTTGCTTATGATCCCCCTATTCCTTTCTCTTTGCATGTACTCTGATATCAATCCTTGATAGGGAATGCAATTTCTAGCCTACAGTCCAAATGAATTGTTGGCCTCTTTCCATTCTATTACATTTCCCTCTCTAATTATTTCCTCCCAATACCTTGGTTCCTTAGCTAGTTTTCTCTAGCAAATTCCATCTCCCGCTTGCCTGTTCAGTGTAGCCCTAAATGCAGTCATCCCTATTGGTAGAATCTTCTTTCACCATCTGTGTGTTGGCTTAGTTCTTAGAATGGTTTCTTCTACATTCTAAATATAATATTCTGTGTGGTTATTGTTATTCTCCTTATGAATCTGCATCCAAAATCCCAGTCTCTAATTTCTTGAGCCCACCTCCCCTTGTTTCATCATCATCCCTTTCCACTTTGAATTATAGCTTTCTGCTTGTGCTATGAATAGCAGTGTTAACTGTGTAGCTCTGAAATACCTTTTCAAATCAGGTAATACAAAACCACCTTGTTCTATAGGAAGGATCAGTTTATTCTACTTGATATTTGCACCTTTTGCGTAGCAGATAAAATTCTTCAACTCATTATTAATTTCTATCCACAACTTCTCCTGTGGTTGATAAAAACTGACTTGTGTATAAAAGTTGTTGTTGTCTTTCAGCTTTTCCTGGTTAGGGGTCGCCACAATGAAACTCCAGTCCGCTAATGATTGGCAGGTGCCAGCTCGATGTTCAACCTTCAATGAAGGCACACCCATTTACGCATGTCTTTCGAATGCCCACCCAACTGCGGGGAGGACATGCAGACTCCACACAGAAGGCACTCCCTGCATGCCAGCCGAGAATCGAACGGGAGAACCTCTTGCTGTGAGGCAACAATGCTACCGCTGCACCACTGACTTGTGTATAAAAGTAAAGGGACTAAAAACATTTTCATTGATTGTATCTTGTTATTCATATCCATAAAACAGAGCTTCCAATGTTTCCAGGTTTTGTACTATTGTTTACTCTCTTCCCACATATCCTTAGGTGCCATAATGGAATCCTTTTTAATCCATACTCCTAAGTACTTCATTTTATCATGTCCCCATGAATATGGTTATTGCTAAACCAATTTGTGTGTGGGCTTATAATTTACAGCTATTGTTTTTGTTTTATCTACATTAATTTCATATCCTGAAAAGACATGAAGCTTTCTCAGACTGTTCCACAACACTAAATGTTATTTTCTGGTTTAATCAAGTATAAAATAATATTATTTGCAAATAAAGAAACCTGTTCTTGACTATTATCCCAATTATATACTTGAATTTATGAGTCCCTTATTTTCTTTGCCAGTGGTCCTAAATATAACACAAATAATAAAGGAGAAAGAGGGCACCCCTGCATGATTCCTCTGCTCAAACAGAACTTATCATAGAGGAACACTGCAGTTTAATTTTCACCTCTGATCCCTCATATATCCTCCTAATCAACTTTATAATTTTATCAGGGAATGCAAATGCTTCCATTACCTACTCATAAAATTCCAGCTTACACTTTCAAATGCTTTCTGTGCATCAAAGCCCAATAACAACAGTAGTATTTTCTTTCATTCTACTTCCCTCTGGATCATCATTGTTTTATTAATGTTGTCAAATGTTTGCCTCCCCCTCCACAAAACCACATTGATTCATATCTATCAATTTTGGCATCACCTTTGCCATTCTTTTAGTCATTATAAACATAAACACTTTATAATCACGGTTTAGAATTGAAATGGGACTGTATAAATCTGAAACTGATAGGTTTTTAGCATCTTTATATATTACAGCCCCCGTCACTTTCTTCCAGGATGTTGGTGCTTCTCCTCCTATTAAAAATACTGTTAAACAAAACCTTTCAGATGTTTATCAGTTTCTTGTACAGGAATACCATCTATTCTTGGGGACTTTCCTGTAGATTTGTTATACATCACCATTTTTATCTCACGTCTTCCTGTCCTAACTGTTAGTAATTGAGGCTCATATGCTTTTAACCTTGGCATATTTAACTTTTCCACAAACATTTACATTTGTTCTTTTTCTTGATTTCCACATTTCTCTGCTTTATACAAATTTTCATAAAATTTCCAAAATATTTCTAATATCTCTCTACACAATCTCTGATTATTTTCCTTATTATAGGCTCCCTAACTTGGCAACAACCCTTTCTACATTCTGTTGCCTGAACCAGTGTGCTAAAAGTTTTGGTGCTCTACAATTGTTATCAAAAGCAGTTGCTTAACATCAGTCTTTCTATGTAATGAAGATTTATACTCTGTAGAATCACTGTACATACATTATTATTATTCTCTGTTTTTATGTTACAGAATTTCTTTGCATATGTTTTTTGTCTGTCTTTCTTTTCTTTCAGTTTTATATGCAGCAAGTTTGAACTGAAAAGAGCCTTTTTATCCAGTCTACCATCCTTAAATGAATAAAAATAAAACATAAGAAGATATCCATGTAACATTATGCATTTGGCAGAGGAATTTTTCTCTGCCTGCATGACACACCATAAATCTAAGGAAGTGATTGGACCCATTTTACATGACATGAAGCCAAAGCACAAACTCACAAAGCTGCTGGTAGTATATAAGTGTGTCTGTAAAGGACAGAAGAAGAAAAGGCAAAACACTAACTTCCCATAAACTGCTTTACTGCTTTCTCAAAATGACCTAATTCAGAAATGTCTCTTAGGATAAATAAATAAATAAATTAAAGTAAATACATACATAAAATAAGCTTCCAATCTGTGATAGCTATGAGAGAACGGTGCAGCGGTAGAGTTGTCACCTCACAGCAAGAGGTTCTCTGGTTTGATTCTCAGCTGGAGTGCCTTCTGTGCAGAGTGTGCATGTCCTCCTTGCATTCATGTGGGTTTCCTGCAGGTGCACATTTCAGAGAACCATGAAATTTATCTATAAAAATCCTGTACTTCGGAATTCAAACAAATGAGTCAGAGCATGCCTAAATAGCAGAGTAAATAAAATCAGTACATTATTGTATAAACTATGACCACTGTTTCAAAACCAATGAGCCACTTCATAGCTTCTTCACTGAGTGTAAAGTGTTTTTTATAAATGCAAAAAACTCACACATTTTTAGCCTTATTTGTTTATTTACATATGTCATTGTTTACTCTTAGGCATTAAATCTAAGATGTGAAAAATATGATGGATAATGAGATTCTACATAAAAATGCAGTAAGCGATAAAATAAATTGACAATTAAGAGCAAAATAACTTTCAGGAGTTAGACTATCTTAAAAAGATAAAAAAAAATAAGGGTCCTTTGACTGGGCAGTATGTGTGTTAGACAGTCTTGATTGGTCTGGTTGCAATTCAAGGCATCTACCAGGAAAAGACTACAACAGGCCTACAGACTCCTGCATCATGTGGGACAAGTCTTTTAATCACAAAAGAGCCTGTGGCTTGCTTCTCATCTTGGGATTGGTGCTACTGTTTTGTTTCTCATGAGAGAAGAAGCAAAACAGGATTGTATCCCAACACCATGAAGCTGTGGTGAGACTAGTAGCCAAGTAGTAGCCAGTCAGGTAAACCCCCCTCTCTTCATCATTTTTGACAAAACTAATTCTTTCTTTTCAGTAAGTACTACTTGACTAGCTGTTGTCTAACCTAACTTCAAAATATCTCCCTAAATACTTCATGCATAAATCATCAGGGTCTACTTATTAGTTTCCCCGCAAGTGTTTGGCAGTGCCCTATATAGATGTAGACACCTTGATTTGACATTTTTAATGTAAGGCAGCTGTACCCTTGAAACTTCACCAAAACCTAGCTGCACACAGGGCAATTAGTTTGCAGTAACAAGAACTGCCCCAGAGTTGCAAACTAGATACTCCCGACATCACTTTTATTTTCACCGCAACTGTCTAATCAATAAAAAAGGGCCTGATGCCATGGATATGAACATTCCTACTATCTCCTTTACCATCTTAGTAGATATGGGCATCCTGAGGCAGTGCAGAAATTGCTTCTCATTTACTGACAACCAGCTAATTCTCAAACAAACTAATATGGTATGTGAGAGAAGTATTTATACAATGTCATTGGAGGTAGAGCTCAGTCAGGTTGACAGTAGTACTCACACTACAGCCATCACACAAAGTACAAAGAAGACACATAGACCCACATATGCTGAGGGACTTAAAGGTGACCTTCCTAAACCACAAAGACCTCTTATATGAAAAAAAATAACAAATACCCACAGCAGCTCTGAATGCACTCCGTCAAAACAACACCCACATCAATACATTCAGCCACATCTCATGGAGCCTCTACTTCTAAGCCCACAAGGCAAGCCACCACAGAATCCAACATTCTGGTCAGCTAACCCTGGAATGTTCAGGAACTACTCTAAGGCTAATGTCCTACTATTAAGTGGTAACCTGGCAAAATGTCAAGTCCCTTAAATCCTGAGAACTCTGCTGCCAGTGTGGAGCTATTCAAAGAAACCCTATGCAAGCATGTTAATGGCTGCATAGAGGCAGCTGTACCCACCAGGAAGAAGTAGAAAACTAACTCAATAAACATACCACCCCAGTAGAAACACAACATCAATAGGCTGTGTAACAGAAGGAAGAAAATCACAGCAAAATTAGGAGGTACAGCACCCAGCAGGACAAAACCACTCTCATTAAACTAAATGGACAAGTAAAGTCTACCAAAGCCAAATCTGAGGTAAATTTGGCCTCCCACATCAAGAGCAACTACAAGGAATTTTTTAACTACATCTTTAGCCTCAAAGACAAAACACAGTTAGTGTGGAGTTCATTCTATACTGAGCCAGAAGATATAGTATAACTACTGGTAGATGGATTCAGATGCAATTTTACTCCTCTCTCCTCCTCAAACTCCCCTCATTAAATACCATCAAATATAACTCTCCATACTATCGCTAGAGAACAGATCCTCAATGCTCTCTTTAAGGCCAAGAACACTGCATCAATGGGCCCAGACAGTATCACAGGTTGTCTCCTAAATGGTGTGAAACATAACCTATCAGGCCCTCTGGAATTTCTATTTAACCATCGTCTTCAAACAGGCTTCATGCCTCATGAATGGAGAACAGCAGCAGTCATCCCTCTGCACAAAGGCAGGCCATCTACAGATTCTGGAAAAATATAGATCCATTAGCCTCATATGCAAAGCCATTGAAGGAATTTAATGGGAATGATTAATGACATAGGAAACCACCAGACACTGGACCCAACCCAATTAGGTTTTGTCAAGGGTAGGTTATGCCTACTCAACCTGCTGGACTTCTTTGTAAAGGTCACCAAAGCAATGGATGAGGACAAAATGGTTCACACTGCCTACCTTGACTTGGCCAAGACATTTGAGGCAATGGCCCCCTCACGCATTGCTGACAAACTCAAGAGGTTAGGTATATACCCTTATGTCAGTGTTATTGTGTTCATATATGAGTTTTCGTAAAGCCGTCTTGGTTTGACCAATATAGACATTTTTACACCCTGAACATGTGACCAAATAAACACCCTAGAAAGAGCAGATTCCTTTTACCAATTGCATTTTTTGATCTAGAAGTACAATAAAGTCATCGTTCATTACATACGGGCATTGTTTACAAAACCCACAAGGGTAGGTACCCACTGCAAACTTATGTGTATACATACTTTCTTGATGTTCAAAAATACAACTCAAGTCCTTACTCATCTTATGTATAAACACAAGTTTTTATCCCACTGCCTTATAAAGATTCAAATCTGTTTTACACAAATTGCAGTTATTCATCATTATTGCTCTTTTGAAAATTAATTATACTTAATAACAGCTGGAACATGAAAGTCCTTGATATGTTTGTCAGTTGAAAATAATGTACTCTACTCAATTTCTGAACCTAAAAGTGGTTAGTATTCAACACACCCCAACTCTGAATAATTTCATATTTAATTGTGTTAAGAACATCTTGGGGGGTAACTGGGTTCTGAAAACATCCCAATTATTTTATCAACTTCATTAATGAAGAGTTCAAAATTTGAACACATTCTAGTTGCTCAAACTAGTTGACCTTTTACAGCACTACTTTTATATGCTTGTGCGTGGCAGCTAGTGAAGAGTACGTAAGTGTTTGAACTGTCTCCTTCCTAAAATTATCTGCAGAACCAATAAATATAAAAAATGTAAAACAACAAAAATGGAGAGTTTTGATGGTGAAATCCTTGTTTAATGTATAAAAGATGTATTCTGATGAAGTCCCTACTGTGGATCGGGACAAAAGCACTTAATACATCACCAAGACTTTCCGTTTTTGTTGTTTTACATTTTTTATATTTGTTGGTTCTACAGATAGTTTTCACACACTTGGTATTTGTTTTCCTTCCTAAAATTATTGAATCAAATTTCTTAAGACTGATGTTTTTTAAAACAGGGATGTCCAGGTTGTTGACATAATTACATTGAATTTGATGGATAATCCTTAACTCAGTTGTCTTATTCAGATAATCTAAAAATTTAAAGATGTCTTCCTTCCCAGTTATCTAAAGGAAAAACAAATCATCCAGGTATCTTACCTATAAAGTCCATTTATTAGTGTAGATGACTCGAGTCATCGCTTCCAGTGTGCAAATATGTGCTAGTAAAAGTTAATTTCCTTTATACAGAAGCACAAAAGTCTGATTCAAAATATACTTCAGCATCAGGAAAATGAACTTTGCCTCTTGACCACTTTTGTATTCTTATATTTTCTGCACAACAAAAAAGATAATCAATGACACTTCGTAATTTTTTTTTACAAACTGCACAATGGATAAAAAAATCCCATTCACTGAGGTCTAAACTGAAAAATGATGCTATAAACATCCTTATATCCACTGATTATTCCTGGTGAAACATTATATTTTAAATATTTGAAACTAAACCCAAAAGTGGACATAGAATGTATATATCCAAGTTGAAGGAGATGTGCAAGAAAAGCAAATAATCCCAAACCATGTGAAGAACCCTGGCTTTGTGGAACTGCAATAGATAGATCATTTCTCAAGGGAATTAAATGTCTCCTTGAGATACGATTAAAAGTTTGGATCACACATTGAAATACCCACTGAAACAGTCATGAGTGAAACTGACATTAACAAGGCTCATAAAGTGATAGCTAACATACTATTGGATGTGCTGGACAACAGCTATTTAAACACTGATTTGTGTGATTGGTTCTGGATATATGAAGTCATAAGGATACATGCAAGTATAAGATATAATACTAGACACTGATTCAGACAGAAACCTGTCAAATTTTTAATAGTTGAGAAAGAACTAATATCAACAGGAACCAGAAGTGCCAACAGTATGTGGAATCCAATTATTTAAAGTGGTTCACAGTACTGATGTTCAACATGCTTGTGGTGGTAACAAAAAACAAAAAGTTTAATATGAAGATTGATGCTGCTGAGTCTTTAAATTTGAAGAAGGTGAAAAATTGGTATTTTGGTAACATTGGAATCCTACCAAAGAACCAAATAGTTCAAAAAGTGAAAATAAGCTCCAGAAGCTGAAGTTTAATATTAAAGAAATTACATAAACTATATATTTCAGAAATGCAGAGTGATGGTGCACCTAAGAAACAAATCCACAAGGCTATAGCAAAAAAAAAAAAAAGAGAGAGAGAGAGAGAGAGAGAGAGAGAGAGTAGGTGAGTTAAAAGTGTCTACAGCACATAATCAGTAGCAAATATATTTTTGTGCTATTATTCTTTTAATACTTTGTTAGAAAAGAAAGGAAAGTCCATGTTATGGATATTCTATGTCACTAGCAGTAAACAGAATCCATGATACGAAGCATGTCCAAGTAACATGCAAAAATAGTACAATATAAGTACTTAGTGAAACTGATGTAAACACAAGGCTAACATATGACAAGGTACTAAAATTAGCATTAAAACATTTAATATTAGCTAAAGCATTTAATATGTAGAAGCTCAAATTTGTGGCAGGGCTAGCTACCCAACAGTGTAAACCTTGGCTCAAGATGATTGTCACTGCTGAGGTGACATCCTGATCCCATGTGCAAAAATTGGGAAAAAGAGGTTGTGGATGGATGGATGGATGGAGAGGCTGAGATACCAGGAAGTGGAACCCAGCTGACTCCATCATACATGAGTTCTTTCTAGCACATTGCTATTTCTCGACAGTTGACAGGAAAGATAATTACATTGTCTGACAAACAGTCATATACAGCACAAATGATTTGTATAAAAAAACACTACTGATTTCTTCTGATATATGGGACCTCACATCAAGGATAAAGCTTCAAAAAGAGGTTTGCCAGATATACCATTAGAAAGGTTGACTTGCGGGAAAATTGCAGGCTAAGAATGTGGATGTCAGCCAAATATACCTGTGCCATAAACTCTTCTTCTGTGCAGATCTACCTTTTACCTGTTTGGAACAAGGCAGTCGATGTAGTTACATGTACATTAGTTCCTTGTGGTTTGTTTAATTTAGTGTTGTAAACTTTCTAATTTACACTTAGTTTTCACAGTCATAAAAAGATTTCAACAAAGGGTAATCTGAAACAAATCTTACTGTTATCATCTTCCAGTAAAGATGTATCACTGTTCCCAGAAATGTCTTTATTACATGTTAGAAGACACAATGTGTCATTTAAGTTGCATGTGATCACTGAATAGCCTTAATCTGACTTTCAGCAATTACTTTGTGGTGTGGAATTATTTATCTTTCTTAGTACAAACAAACATTAATGTATGGTTACTGAGAAAGCCATTGCCAGCTGTAATTTGTTTACATGGACTATGGAATGCTGTTTTATCCGTACTCTGAAAGGTACCTTGAAGATATCCACACAAGTCACATGAAGAACTTTCACTGGTACTTCACTGCCACATATTATCCATGTTTTTAGCTACTAAGCTTTGATGTATTTGTAAAAATGACTACTATTTAGACGTGTATTTATGTTGGACACTAATATTTGATGAGTAAAAATCATATTATACATGCTGCTGGCTGACATTCATGACAAACAGATTGTAATTATGATACTTCTGGAACTTTGTCTATTATTAGGGTTTTTAATATCTTAATATTACAAATTCTGAGGTGATATTTATAACTTGTTATATCCCCTTTATATATTTGAAGTAACATGCCTGTTTCAGAACATTTTTACAACCATGGAGAAACCTATATATTAGGAAAGAAGTCATTGCACTGTTTTGAATTTTCTGAAGCATTCATTGTACATATTTCCACCAGTTAGTGGCAGCAGATGTACTTTCAACTGTTGTATGCTCATTTTGTCAGCAGTCATAGGCTCGTGGCAGATCATCAGGGCTACACAGTTGTGAACAAATGACTGGTTACTCATTTGGCAGAAAAACAGACAGGAAGCTACATAAAAAGGTACTGACATATTTAGGATGGAACAAATTAACAAATTCTCAGTGGAGATGATGACAAATGACCATCTTGCCACCAGAACTTCGAATTGCTTTCACATCTAAAGGGAGTCCGAAATTAATGAATGGGACACTGAAGGCATGCAAACAAGACCCCAATGCCCTGTCATGCCTGTATACCATACAGAAAAGATGAATTACAAAATGTGAAACAAAATAGTGGCACATTCATTTCCTGTATTAATGGAAATGTTTGTATGCATAAAATGTAAGGCACCCATTTCTTTAGTATGGAACAGATCAGGTTGTATCACAACAGACCAAGGTCATGGCAAGGTTAAAATACTGTTAAAATGGATCATTTTTATATGGGTCGTGAGAATGGTGTTCTCTGTCATGGAGGTTAATGGCTGTGTGTAGGGTTAGTGAGATGATAAGATTTAATGTGTAGAGTTAGACACTAAATTTACCTAAAACTAAAGAGATACATTATGGACAAGACAGCTATACGCATAGAGGGTGCTGCTGTTTGATTCATAAAAATTTTGTGATAAAAAGACAATTAAATAAGTACTGATTCAAAGGATTATCAATGTGAATGGAAATGATTCTGCAGACAATGTCTTAAAAGAAAAAATAAATAAAAGAAGAAAATGTTGAGGTTTTTACAAGTTGTTCTAGGTTGAGTTATAGCAGTATTTAGTTAAGTTAATTAGTCATTGCCTCTTTTGCACTGACATTGAGTTCACCCAGAATAATAATGTTTTGGAGCAGCTTTTTGGAAAATGTTCAAGACTTGCATCTTTAGTAGTGTTTACTGAAGAGGGAGGGTTGACATCATTAACATCAATTGCAAGGTGAGTATACTTCCAGCAGTTAGGCTAGCTGTTGTCCAGTTTGGAGCCTTAGTCATTATGATTGCTAGTATTGTTAGCACTGGCATTGCATATGGTGTCCAGTGATGCAGGAGTATGACCTGACCCAACTATATGAGTTCTTGGTCTGTTGTTCAAGAGGATACAACTATAGATGTTGTCTAGGTCTCTGTTAGGGCAATTATATGAGGGATTTAAGAGGCGATACAAGCTTCCAGTATGATCCATTTATTATTTACACTGCAAGTATTAAAGCAGGCAGTTTTAAAGTCCTTGATCCTTGAGTACCAGTATTGCTTGAGATAGAGAAGATGGTGGACTCAGAGGTAACATTTGATGCAGAGAGAGGTTTATTAGTTATAGACAACTTAGGACAGAATATCTATCACCTCCTTTAAATGACTTGTGTTCCAGATACTAAAGCATAGAACTCAAGTGTTTTTAAAGCATAACATGGAATACTATGGTGACTCTTCCATGTCTGTGCCAGAAACTGGTTTCTACTAACATAGGTAATGAGTTTAATTTAGTAGTTCAGATGGAATGGAATTTTAATGGACTTTTTATAGGAGTTTGGCAGAGGGATGACATCATTTATGGTGCTGTTTGTGTGGTAGCCATCCATAAGGGAGAAACAGCTTATTAAGCTGAGAATGGTCATTTTGATTATCAAATATAGTTTTATAATAGTAATAGTTGCTGACAGGTTCTATACGAATAAAGTACTGGGGTGGGGGAAGGGTTTAGGTATGGGGAAGATGACAGGGTGAGAGTAGAAGTGTGATGATGTCATATGCATTATTACTACAAATCACCACCTTTCCCACATTTATATAACATGACTATTTATTGACGATGCTAATGATGTTAGGTGCATTACTTCAATATGTCGACTTCATGCAAACTACAAGGATGTCTCACCCATGTGACTCAAAACAACATAACAAGGATTAAATTCTTACTTAGTAATGATTGCACAGGTCATGTTCGTATTAATGATATGAAACAAAACCAGTAAACTGTATGCATATAATTTTCAGCCTCTACTGCATCTCAGAAGTTCCACGGTAGAGACTGCATTGGAGTACTGATTCCATTTTCCACATAAAAAAAGAAGAAAAGAAGAAACATCAAAAGACACAAAGCAAGATTTTTAAGGCCATGTGATAGCTGGTGTCAACAAAATTATTGAGTGTAATATTATCAGAAATGTCTGATAGTTATCTATCACATCACCCTTATCTTATTGCAGCACACATGATATCTACGCTGTCAGGGATTGTATGACCTTTTGGCCACACCTCTGAGAGATGGAAATCCATGCCTTATGATTCCAATTAATGAGCTGCATTGGAAACAATATTAGTGTCCTCCTCTTCTCCAGCCCTGGGGCTGAGGAATTGAATTGCTTAATCTGTGACATTTGTTTCGGTGACTGCTGCCACACATATTCAAATCAGAGTGTCCTTAACTAATAATACTGTTTATAGTTCATCAAATCAGAGTGTCCTTAACTAATAATACTGTTTATAGTTCATCAAATCAGAGTGTCCTTAACTAATAATACTGTTTATAGTTCATCAAATCAGAGGGTCCTTAACTAATATCATTTATAGTTCATCAAATCAGAATGTCCTTAACTAATAATACTGTTTATAGTTCATCAAATCAGAGTGTCCTTAACTAATAATACTGTTTATAGTCAAATCAGAATGTCCTTAACTAATAATACTGTTTATAGTCAAATCAGAATGTCCTTAACTAATAATACTGTTTATAGTTCATCAAATCAGAATGTCCTTAACTAATAATACTGTTTATAGTTCATCAAATCAGAGTGTCCTTAACTAATAATACTGTTTATAGTTCATCAAATCAGTGTCCTTAACTAATAATACTGTTTATAGTCAAATCAGAGTGTCCTTAACTAATAATACTGTTCATAG